>NW_022261981.1:9975586-10085586 GCF_002021735.2 Oncorhynchus kisutch | reverse complement strand
AGCTGCCCCCCGGTCAACTGTAAGTGCTATTATTGTGAAGAGGAAATGTCTATGAGCAACAACTGCTCAGCCACGAAGTGGTAGGCCATACAAGCTGCCAGAACGGGACCGCAGAGTGCTGGGGCAAGTAGAGCGTAAATATAGTCTGTCCTCGTTTGCGACAGTCATTACAGAGTTCACAACTGCCTCTGGAAGCAACGTCAGCACAAGATGTGTTCATCAAGAGCTTCATGAAATGAGTTTCCATGGCCGAGCAGCCACACACAAGCCTAAGATCACCATGCAATGCCAAGCGTCGGCTGGAGTGGTGTAAAGTTCGCCACCGTTGGACTCTGGAGCAGTGGAAATGCGTTCTCTGAATCACGCTTTTCCATCTGGCAGTCTGACGGACAAATCTGGGTTTGGTGCCAGGAGAACGCTACCTGCCCCAATGCATAGTGCCAACTGTAAAGTTTGGTGGAGGAGGAATAATGGTCTGTTTTTCATGGTTCGGACCCCTTAGTTCCAGTGAAGGGAAATCTTAATGCTACACCATACAATGACACTCTAGACGATTCTGTACTTCCAACTTTGGGGCAACAGTTTGGGGAAAGCCCTTTCCTGTTTCAGCATGACAATGCCCCCATGCACAAAGCGAGGTCCATACAGAAATGGTTTATCGAGATCTGTGTGGAAGAACTTGACTGGCCTGCACAGAGCCCTGACCTCAACCCCATCCATCACCTTTGGGATGAATTAGAACGAATCAAGCCGACTGTGAGCCAGGCCTAATCATCCAAAATCAGTGCCTGACCTCACTAATGCTCTTGTGGCTGAATGGAAGCAAGTACATACAATGTTCCAACATCTAATGGAAAGGCTGGGGAGGCTGTTATAGCAGCAAAGGGGGACCAACTCCATATTAATGCCCATAGTTTTGGAATGAGATGTTTGACGAGCAGGTGTCCACATACTTTTGTCCATATTGATAAGTGTATGTCTCATAGAAACGGAGTCATTGATTGTGACTGATTTGATTGATTCCATCGGTATTCATGTACAGCGTCGTCTGTCTTCCCCTCTCCAGTGGATCCACCCTCTTCAGTGACTGTAGTGCCTCTGACTTTGAGCGCCTGGTCCTGCGTGGAGGAGGGGTGTGTCTGTTGAACCAGCCCTCCCAGTCCAACATCGTCTCTGTGGCTAAATGTGGCAACGGCATGTTAGAGGAAGGAGAGGACTGTGACTGTGGAACACCCCAGGTACTGTCTGACTCACCTGTCTGTCCTTACCTGTCTTCCTGTCTGTCCTTACCTGTCTTCCTGTCTGTCCTGTTGACATGGTGCCTCACCCATGATACTAGTGGGACAAAGTTACCTATTGAATGGCTTTCTGTTATGCTTGATTCGTTGAATCACTCACACATTGAATGGCTTTCTATTATGTTTGATTCGTTGATTCATTCACACATTGAATGGCTTTCTGTTATGTTTGATTCATTGATTCATTCACACATTGAATGGCTTTCTATTATGTTTGATTCGTTGATTCATTCACACATTGAATGGCTTTCTGTTATGTTTGATTCATTGATTCATTCACACATTGAATGGCTTTCTATTATGTTTGATTCGTTGATTCATTCACACATTGAATGGCTTTCTATTATGTTTGATTCGTTGATTCATTCACACATTGAATGGCTTTCTATTATGCTTGACTCGTTGATTCACTCACACGTTGAATCGCTTTCTATTATGCTTGATTCGTTGATTCACTCACACATTGAATGGCTTTCTATTATGCTTGACTCGTTGATTCACTCACACGTTGAATGGCTTTCTATTATAATTGATTCGTTGATTCACTCACACATTGAATGGCTTTCTATTATGCTTGATTCGTTGATTCATTCACTAATTGAATGGCTTTCTATTATGCTTGATTCGTTGATTCATTCACCCATTGATTGATGATTTATAATTGATTCAGAATGGTTTTTCTAATATATATAACATTTCTAATGTTACTTTGTGTTAATGGGAGCTTTGACTGAGTATTTTGGATTCATTAAGGATCCCTATTAGTTCCTGCCAAGGCAGCAGCTACTCTTCCTGGGGTTTATTATGGATCCCTATTAGTTCCTGCCAAGGCAGCAGCTACTCTTCCTGGGGTTTATTATGGATCCCTATTAGTTCCTGCCAAGGCAGCAGCTACTCTTCCTGGGGTTTATTATGGATCCCTATTAGTTCCTGCCAAGGCAGCAGCTACTCTTCCTGGGGTTTATTATGGATCATCATTAGTTCCTGCCAAGGCAGCAGCTACTCTTCCTGGGGTTTATTATGGATCATCATTAGTTCCTGCCAAGGCAGCAGCTACTCTTCCTGGGGTTTATTATGGATCCCTATTAGTTCCTGCCAAGGCAGCAGCTACTCTTCCTGGGGTTTATTATGGATCCCCATTAGTTCCTGCCAAGGCAGCAGCTACTCTTCCTGGGGGTTTATTATGGATCCCCATTAGTTCCTGCCAAGGCAGCAGCTACTCTTCCTGGGGGTTTATTATGGATCCCTATTAGTTCCTGCCAAGACAGCAGCTACTCTTCCTGGGGTTTATTATGGATCCCCATTAGTTCCTGCCAAGGCAGCAGCTACTGTTCCTGGTGTTTATTATGGATCCCCATTAGTTCCTGCCAAGGCAGCAGCTACTCTTCCTGGTGTTTATTATGGATCCCCATTAGTTCCTGCCAAGGCAGCAGCTACTCTTCCTGGGGTTTATTATGGATCCTCATTAGTTCCTGCCAAGGCAGCAGCTACTCTTCCTGGGGTTTATTATGGATCCTCATTAGTTCCTGCCAAGGCAGCAGCTACTCTTCCTGGGGTTTATTATGGATCCCCATTAGTTCCTGCCAAGGCAGCAGCTACTCTTCCTGGGGTTTATAATGGATCCCCATTAGTTCCTGCCAAGGCAGCAGCTACTCTTCCTGGGGTTTATTATGGATCCCCATTAGTTCCTGCCAAGGCAGCAGCTACTGTACCTGAGGTCCAACAACATTAAGGCAGTTAAATATAATTAAACATTTATATTTCAACAGATTTCACAACACATGATGTGTGTTCTCTAAGGCCACTACTTTACAGTTCAAAGTGTGTGTTCTCTAAGGCCACTACTTTACAGTTCAAAGTGTGTGTTCTCTAAGGCCACTACTTTACAGTTCAAAGTGTGTGTTCTCTAAGGCCACTACTTTACAGTTCAAAGTGTGTGTTCTCTAAGGCCACTACTTTACAGTTCAAAGTGTGTGTTCTCGAAGGCCACTACTTTACAGTTCAAAGTTTGTGTCCTCCCAGTCCAACTGTTTCATAAGGTTTATTTGTTTAAAAACAAATCTGATTCTCCTGCTGCATCAGTTACCTGATGTGGAATAGAGTTCCATGTAGTAATGTCTCTATGTAGGACTGTGGAATAGAGGTCCATGTAGTCATGGCTCTATGTAGTTCTGTGGAATAGCGTTCCATGTAGTCATGGCTCTATGTAGTACTGTGGAATAGAGTTCCATGTAGTCATGTCTCTATGTAGTACTGTGGAATAGAGTTCCATGTAGTCATGGCTCTATGTAGTACTGTGGAATAGAGTTCCATGTAGTCATGGCTCTATGTAGTACTGTGGAATAGAGTTCCATGTAGTACTGTGGAATAGAGTTCCATGTAGTCATGTCTCTATGTAGTACTGTGGAATAGAGTTCCATGTAGTCATGGCTCTATGTGGTACTGTGGAATAGAGTTCCATGTAGTCATGGCTCTATGTAGTACTGTGGAATAGAGTTCCATGTAGTCATGTCTCTATGTAGTACTGTGGAATAGAGTTTCATGTAGTCATGGCTCTATGTAGTACTGTGGAATAGAGTTCCATGTAGTCATGGCTCTATGTAGTACTGTGGAATAGAGTTCCATGTAGTCAGGGCTCTATGTAGTACTGTGGAACAGAGTTCCATGTAGTCATGGCTCTATGTAGTACTGTGGAATAGAGTTTCATGTAGTCATGGCTCTATGTCGTACTGTGCACCTCCCAAAGTCTGTCCTGGACTTGGGGACTGTGAAGAGACCTCTGGTGGCATGTCTTGTGGGGTATGACTGGGTGTCTGAGCTGTGTGCTAGTAGTTTAAACAGACCTCTGGTGGCATGTCTTGTGGGGTATGACTGGGTGTCTGAGCTGTGTGCTAGTAGTTTAAACAGACCTCTGGTGGCATGTCTTGTGGGGTATGACTGGGTGTCTGAGCCGTGTGCTAGTAGTTTAAACAGACCTCTGGTGGCATGTCTTGTGGGGTATGACTGGGTGTCTGAGCCGTGTGCTAGTAGTTTAAACAGACCTCTGGTGGCATGTCTTGTGGGGTATGACTGGGTGTCTGAGCTGTGTGCTAGTAGTTTAAACAGACCTCTGGTGGCATGTCTTGTGGGGTATGACTGGGTGTCTGAGCCGTGTGCTAGTAGTTTAAACAGACCTCTGGTGGCATGTCTTGTGGGGTATGACTGGGTGTCTGAGCCGTGTGCTAGTAGTTTAAACAGACCTCTGGTGGCATGTCTTGTGGGGTATGACTGGGTGTCTGAGCCGTGTGCTAGTAGTTTAAACAGACCTCTGGTGGCATGTCTTGTGGGGTATGACTGGGTGTCTGAGCCGTGTGTTAGTAGTTTAAACAGACCTCTGGTGGCATGTCTTGTGGGGTATGTTGGGTGTCTGAGCTGTGTGCTAGTAGTTTAAACAGACCTCTGGTGGCATGTCTTGTGGGGTATGACTGGGTGTCTGAGCCGTGTGCTAGTAGTTTAAACAGACCTCTGGTGGCATGTCTTGTGGGGTATGTTGGGTGTCTGAGCTGTGTGCTAGTAGTTTAAATAGACCTCTGGTGGCATGTCTTGTGGGGTATGTTGGGTGTCTGAGCTGTGTGCTAGTAGTTTAAACAGACCTCTGGTGGCATGTCTTGTGGGGTATGTTGGGTGTCTGAGCTGTGTGCTAGTAGTTTAAACAGACCTCTGGTGGCATGTCTTGTGGGGTATGACTGGGTGTCTGAGCCGTGTGCTAGTAGTTTAAACAGACATGTCAATGCTTCTTACAAATACAAGTAGTGATGAAGTCAATCTCTCCTCTACATTGAGCCAGGGCATATGATTAATATTAGCTCTCTTTGTACATCCAAGGGCCAGCCGTGCAGCCCTGTTCTGAGCCTATTGTAATTTCCCAGGTACAGGCCTGTGGGCCACTTTCCTGTAAGGCTTAGATTGAAGATATGGAAAATAGGAGTGGCAATATCGTTCAATATTATCCTCAGTCATTTTCCATCAAAAATGTCAGACCCAGGTAGCTTGTCATGGTTGATAGACAACACTTTTTAAAGAATTCAAAATTACAAAGCATGTATTTTATAATTCAGTCAGTTATCCATGGATGTGTAGGTTCAGAATTTAGTTTTTGACATGCCTAAGTTTACTAATCTTGCCGATGTTGCAGGAATGTACCAATAAATGCTGTGACGCGGCCACCTGTAAGTTGACCTGGGGATCGGCCTGCGCTCAGGGAGCCTGCTGCAAGGACTGCAAGGTTAGTCCAGCTGCTGTCGGTCTTCAAAACCGTGTGGATTAGGGCGCTACCCAAACCGGACAGAAAATCAATGATTTTCAATTAAAGCAGTTTGTTAGTGGGGGAGGGCCTAGGATTGTGTTGAGCTATTTCGTCAGAGGTTTCAACTTGGGAGGTGTCAACTTTTGATTTTAAATATGAAAACCGATTTTGAAAATGAATGTTTCTCCGGCCTAATTTCTCTCCAATTTTTCAGATCAGCGTGTCAGGGACACCGTGCAGGGGATCTGTCAACTCATGTGACCTCCCAGAATACTGCAACGGCTCCACCTCCTTCTGTCCATCTGACTTCTATATCATGGATGGGCTTCT
The DNA here is from genome assembly GCF_002021735.2 of Oncorhynchus kisutch. Lineage (NCBI taxonomy): Eukaryota > Metazoa > Chordata > Actinopteri > Salmoniformes > Salmonidae > Oncorhynchus > Oncorhynchus kisutch. The sequence goes on along the minus strand of NW_022261981.1, from coordinate 10,079,673 downwards.
CTGTGAGAACGACGCGGCGTACTGTTATGAGGGCCGCTGCCAGACCTACGACTACCAATGCAAACATCTTTTTGAAACAGGTACAAAATAAACATATTTATATATTTGATTTATATATATTTTTTATTTTATATATTTTATTTTAATTTTATATATTTAATTTTATATATTTTATTTTTATTTTATTTATTTTATTTTATATATTTTATTTTTATTTATATATTTAATTTTATATATTTAATTTTTATTTTATACATTTTATTTTTATTTCATATATTTATTTTTATTTTATATATTTTATTTTAATTTTATATATTTTATATTCTATATTATATTTTATATTTAATTTAATTTTAATTTTATATATTAATTTTTAATTTTATATATTTTATTTTAATTTTATATATTATATTTTATTTATTTTGATTTTATAAATTATATATTTGAATCAAGAAAGTAACTGTGACCTTGTGACCTGACAGTTAATATTTTCCTTCTTTTATTTCTTAAGTCTGAAATATTTTTGATTTATTTTTCTTCCCAGGTGCAAGCAAAGCAGCAGACATCTGCTTTCAGACGGCTAATCTAAAGGGGGATGCGTTTGGGAACTGTGGAATGACGTCGTCAGGGATCTATGTAAAATGTAGTTTGGCGTAAGTGATCTGAATTTGTCATCGGCATTCATAATTAATGAAAAAGTAAGATGAGAAATGTTTCTTTACAGTTAAGTTCTAGAACACCTACTCATTCCAGGGTTTTTCTTCATTTTTAATATTGTCTACATTGTAGAATAATAGTGAAGACATCAAAACTATGGAATAACACATATGGAATCATGTAGTAACCAAAAAAAGTGTTGGTAGGTTGAGGGAATGTCAAGGCAAAGGGTGGCTCTTAACACATGATGGAAATTTTGACATTCTCATTCTCCCCCCGGGGCGGAGTGTAGAGCCCGGCCCCCCCGGGGCGGAGTGTAGAGCCCGGCCCCCCCGGGGCGGAGTGTAGAGCCCGGCCCCCCCGGGGCGGAGTGTAGAGCCCGGCCCCCCCGGGGCGGAGTGTAGAGCCCGGCCCCCCCGGGGCGGAGTGTAGAGCCCGGCCCCCCCGGGGCGGAGTGTAGAGCCCGGCCCCCCCGGGGCGGAGTGTAGAGCCCGGCCCCCCCGGGGCGGAGTGTAGAGCCCGGCCCCCCCGGGGCGGAGTGTAGAGCCCGGCCCCCCCGGGGCGGAGTGTAGAGCCCGGCCCCCCCGGGGCGGAGTGTAGAGCCCGGCCCCCCGGGGCGGAGTGTAGAGCCGGCCCCCCGGGGCGGAGTGTAGAGCCCGGCCCCCCGGGGTAGAGTGTAGAGCCCGGCCCCCTGGGGCGGAGTGTGGAGCCACTACTGACTCCCTCCCTGCCTCCACTGTGTTACTACTGACTCCCTCCCTGTCTCCACTGTGTTACTACTGACTCCCTCCCTGTCTCCACTGTGTTACTACTGACTCCCTCCCTGTCTCCACTGTGTTACTACTGACTCCCTCCCTGTCTCCACTGTGTTACTACTGACTCCCTCCCTGTCTCCACTGTGTTACTACTGACTCCCTCCCTGTCTCCACTGTGTTACTACTGACTCCCTCCCTGTCTCCACTGTGTTACTACTGACTCCCTCCCTGTCTCCACTGTGTTACTACTGACTCCCTCCCTGTCTCCACTGTGTTACTACTGACTCCCTCCCTGTCTCCACTGTGTTCCTACTGACTCCCTCCCTGTCTCCACTGTGTTCCTGCAGTAATGCCATGTGTGGGAAGGTACAGTGCACTAACGTAAACACCAACAACCCTCCTCCTGGAGGCTCGGTCAGTAACCAGATCATCGATGGTTCTTCGTGTGTCAACGCAGACTTTAACCTGGGCTCTGATGTTCTGGACCCTGCCTATGTCAACCAGGGCAGCCCCTGCACCAAGGGGAAGGTATGATTAGCATTTTTGGTTTCAGTGTCTTCAACTTTGTCCCTTTCTGTCTTTCTAAGATGATGTCACTTCCTCCACAGGGCGGGTGGTGTGTGTGTTGAGCCATTTCTTCCACAGGGCGGGTGGTGTGTGCTGAGCCATTCCTTCCACAGAGCGAGTGGTGTGTGCTGAGCCATTCCTTCCACAGAGCGAGTGGTGTGTGCTGAGCCATTCCTTCCACAGAGCGAGTGGTGTGTGCTGAGCCATTCCTTCCACAGTGTGGGTGGTGTGTACTGAGGCGGCAGGACAACCATAATGCTTTGTAGTCATTGCTATGGGAGGTTTGTTTGAATCCAGAGATAATATCCAGGACTCCTCTCTTTTTCTTCCAGGCCTGCCTTGACTTCCAGTGTGTGAATGCCTCAGCTCTACTGTCTGTGGACCTCGACTGTGACGCCAACAACACATGTAACAGCCGGGGGGTAAGAGAAGGTCTCACCCACAGGTGGCAGGGTAGCCTAGTGGTTAGAGTGTAGAGGCGGCAGGGTAGCCTAGTGGTTAGAGTGTAGAGGCGGCAGGGTAGCCTAGTGGTTAGAGTGTAGAGGCGGCAGGGTAGCCTAGTGGTTAGAGTGTAGAGGCGGCAGGGTAGCCTAGTGGTTAGAGTGTAGAGGCGGCAGGGTAGCCTAGTGGTTAGAGTGTAGAGGCGGCAGGGTAGCCTAGTGGTTAGAGTGTAGAGGCGGCAGGGTAGCCTAGTGGTTAGAGTGTAGACGCGGCAGGGTAGCCTAGTGGTTAGAGTGTAGAGGCGGCAGGGTAGCCTAGTGGTTGGAGTGTAGAGGCGGCAGGGTAGCCTAGTGGTTGGAGTGTAGAGGCGGCAGGGTAGCCTAGTGGTTAGAGTGTAGAGGCGGCAGGGTAGCCTAGTGGTTAGAGTGTAGAGGCGGCAGGGTAGCCTAGTGGTTAGAGTGTAGAGGCGGCAGGGTAGCCTAGTGGTTAGAGTGTAGAGGCGGCAGGGTAGCCTAGTGGTTAGAGTGTAGAGGCGGCAGGGTAGCCTAGTGGTTAGAGTGTAGAGGCGGCAGGGTAGCCTAGTGGTTAGAGTGTAGAGGCGGCAGGGTAGCCTAGTGGTTAGAGTGTAGAGGCGGCAGGGTAGCCTAGTGGTTAGAGTGTAGAGGCGGCAGGGTAGCCTAGTGGTTAGAGTGTAGAGGCGGCAGGGTAGCCTAGTGGTTAGAGTGTAGAGGCGGCAGGGTAGCCTAGTGGTTAGAGTGTAGAGGCGGCAGGGTAGCCTAGTGGTTAGAGTGTAGAGGCGGCAGGGTAGCCTAGTGGTTAGAGTGTAGAGGCGGCAGGGTAGCCTAGTGGTTAGAGTGTAGAGGCGGCAGGGTAGCCTAGTGGTTAGAGTGTAGAGGCGGCAGGGTAGCCTAGTGGTTAGAGTGTAGAGGCGGCAGGGTAGCCTAGTGGTTAGAGTGTAGAGGCGGCAGGGTAGCCTAGTGGTTAGAGTGTAGAGGCGGCAGGGTAGCCTAGTGGTTAGAGTGTAGAGGCGGCAGGGTAGCCTAGTGGTTAGAGTGTAGAGGCGGCAGGGTAGCCTAGTGGTTAGAGTGTAGAGGCGGCAGGGTAGCCTAGTGGTTAGAGTGTAGAGGCGGCAGGGTAGCCTAGTGGTTAGAGTGTAGAGGCGGCAGGGTAGCCTAGTGGTTAGAGTGTAGAGGCGGCAGGGTAGCCTAGTGGTTAGAGTGTAGAGGCGGCAGGGTAGCCTAGTGGTTAGAGTGTAGAGGCGGCAGGGTAGCCTAGTGGTTAGAGTGTAGAGGCGGCAGGGTAGCCTAGTGGTTAGAGTGTAGAGGCGGCAGGGTAGCCTAGTGGTTAGAGTGTAGAGGCGGCAGGGTAGCCTAGTGGTTAGAGTGTAGAGGCGGCAGGGTAGCCTAGTGGTTAGAGTGTAGAGGCGGCAGGGTAGCCTAGTGGTTAGAGTGTAGAGGCGGCAGGGTAGCCTAGTGGTTAGAGTGTAGAGGCGGCAGGGTAGCCTAGTGGTTAGAGTGTAGAGGCGGCAGGGTAGCCTAGTGGTTAGAGTGTAGAGGCGGCAGGGTAGCCTAGTGGTTAGAGTGTAGAGGCGGCAGGGTAGCCTAGTGGTTAGAGTGTAGAGGCGGCAGGGTAGCCTAGTGGTTAGAGTGTAGAGGCGGCAGGGTAGCCTAGTGGTTAGAGTGTAGAGGCGGCAGGGTAGCCTAGTGGTTAGAGTGTAGAGGCGGCAGGGTAGCCTAGTGGTTAGAGTGTAGAGGCGGCAGGGTAGCCTAGTGGTTAGAGTGTAGAGGCGGCAGGGTAGCCTAGTGGTTAGAGTGTAGAGGCGGCAGGGTAGCCTAGTGGTTAGAGTGTAGAGGCGGCAGGGTAGCCTAGTGGTTAGAGTGTAGAGGCGGCAGGGTAGCCTAGTGGTTAGAGTGTAGAGGCGGCAGGGTAGCCTAGTGGTTAGAGTGTAGAGGCGGCAGGGTAGCCTAGTGGTTAGAGTGTAGAGGCGGCAGGGTAGCCTAGTGGTTAGAGTGTAGAGGCGGCAGGGTAGCCTAGTGGTTAGAGTGTAGAGGCGGCAGGGTAGCCTAGTGGTTAGAGTGTAGAGGCGGCAGGGTAGCCTAGTGGTTAGAGTGTAGAGGCGGCAGGGTAGCCTAGTGGTTAGAGTGTAGAGGCGGCAGGGTAGCCTAGTGGTTAGAGTGTAGAGGCGGCAGGGTAGCCTAGTGGTTAGAGCGTAGAGGCGGCAGGGTAGCCTAGTGGTTAAACTAGGAAACTGAAGGTTGCAAGTTCAAACCCCCGAGCTGACAAGGTACAAATCTGTCGTTCAGCCCCTGAACAGGCAGTTAACCCACTGTTCCTAGGCCGTCATTGAAAATAAGAATTTGTTCTTAACTGACTTGCCTAGTTAAATAAAGGTTAAATAAAAAATTCTCGTGATACAGGCCATCTGATTGGCTCTTCTGGGGAGAGATCTCACCCTCTAGAAGGGGTTGGGTACATCACGTTTTACAGGCCATCTGATTGGCTCTTCTGGGGAGAGATCTCACCCTCTAGAAGGGGGTTGGGTACATTACGTGATACAGGCCATCTGATTGGCTCTTCTGGGGAGGGATCTCACCCTCTAGAAGGGGGTTGGATACATTACGCGATACAGGCCATCAGATTGGCTCTTCTGGGGAGTCAAGACCAGTGTCTATTGTATTGGTTGGTTGATTAGTTCATCTCCCCCAGGTGTGTAACAACCAGGGCCACTGCCACTGTAATGACGGCTGGGGACCTCCTAACTGTGCCAAGTCAGGGAGAGGGGGCAGTGTGGACAGCGGGCCTGCACAGATAGGTAATCTTCACTGCACACCTTTCCTGTCTCTACCTGCCTGTCATTATAGACAGGTAATCTTCACTGCACACCTTTCCTCCCTCTACCTGCCTGTCATTATAGACAGGTACTGTTCACTGCACACCTTTCCTGTCTCTACCTGCCTGTCATTATAGACAGGTACTGTTCACTGCACACCTTTCCTGTCTCTACCTGCCTTTCATTATAGACAGGTACTGTTCACTGCACACCTTTCCTGTCTCTACCTGCCTGTCATTATAGACAGGTACTGTTCACTGCACACCTTTCCTGTCTCTACCTGCCTGTCATTATAGACAGGTAATCTTCACTGCACACCTTTCCTCCCTCTACCTGCCTGTCATTATAGACAGGTACTGTTCACTGCACACCTTTCCTGTCTCTACCTGCCTGTCATTATAGACAGGTACTGTTCACTGCACACCTTTCCTGTCTCTACCTGCCTGTCATTATAGACAGGTACTGTTCACTGCACACCTTTCCTGTCTCTACCTGCCTGTCATTATAGACAGGTACTGTTCACTGCACACCTTTCCTGTCTCTACCTGCCTTTCATTATAGACAGGTACTGTTCACTGCACACCTTTCCTGTCTCTACCTGCCTGTCATTATAGACAGGTACTGTTCACTGCACACCTTTCCTGTCTACCTGCCTGTCATTATAGACGGGTACTGTTCACTGCACACCTTTCCTGTCTACCTGCCTGTCATTATAGACAGGTACTGTTCACTGCTCACTCATTCCCTGAGGGACGGCATGCTGACCTTCACTAATAACTATCACTCTGCTGCTCCCAGATTATTCCATGAGGGACGGCCTGCTGACCTTCACTAATAACTATCACTCTGCTGCTCCCAGATTATTCCCTGAGGGACGGCCTGCTGACCTTCACTAATAACTATCACTCTGCTGCTCCCAGATTATTCCCTGAGGGACGGCCTGCTGATCTTCTTCCTGCTGGTGGTTCCCATCCTGGTCCTGCTGGTATTAGTGCTGCTCTATGTGTTCAGAAGGGATACCCTGGAAAGATGCCTCAAAGGACCACGCTCCAGACGCTCTAGGTAAACACTGTCTATCACCACGCTCTAGGTAAACACTGTCTATCACCACGCTCTAGGTAAACACTGTCTATCACCACGCTCCAGACGCTCTAGGTAAACACTGTCTATCACCACGCTCCAGACGCTCTAGGTAAACACTGTCTATCACCACGCTCCAGACGCTCTAGGTAAACACTGTCTATCACCACGCTCTAGGTAAACACTGTCTATCACCACGCTCTAGGTAAACACTGTCTATCACCACGCTCTAGGTAAACACTGTCTATCACCACGCTCCAGGTAAACACTGTCTATCACCACGCTCCAGGTAAACACTGTCTATCACCACGCTCCAGGTAAACACTGTCTATCACCACGCTCTAGGTAAACACTGTCTATCACCACGCTCCAGACGCTCTAGGTAAACACTGTCTATCACCACGCTCTAGGTAAACACTGTCTATCACCACGCTCTAGGTAAACACTGTCTATCACCACGCTCCAGATGCTCTAGGTAAACACTGTCTATCACCACGCTCCAGGTAAACACTGTCTATCACCACCCTCCAGACGCTCTAGGTAAACACTGTCTATCACCACGCTCTAGGTAAACACTGTCTATCACCACGCTCCAGACGCTCTAGGTAAACACTGTCTATCACCACGCTCTAGGTAAACACTGTCTATCACCACGCTCCAGGCGCTCTAGGTAAACACTGTCTATCACCACGCTCTAGGTAAACACTGTCTATCACCACGCTCTAGGTAAACACTGTCTATCACCACGCTCTAGGTAAACACTGTCTATCACCACGCTCCAGACGCTCTAGGTAAACACTGTCTATCACCACGCTCCAGATGCTCTAGGTAAACACTGTCTATCACCACGCTCCAGGTAAACACTGTCTATCACCACCCTCCAGACGCTCTAGGTAAACACTGTCTATCACCACGCTCTAGGTAAACACTGTCTATCACCACGCTCCAGACGCTCTAGGTAAACACTGTCTATCACCACGCTCCAGACGCTCTAGGTAAACACTGTCTATCACCACGCTCCAGACGCTCTAGGTAAACACTGTCTATCACCACGCTCCAGATGCTCTAGGTAAACACTGTCTATCACCACGCTCTAGGTAAACACTGTCTATCACCACGCTCTAGGTAAACACTGTCTATCACCACGCTCTAGGTAAACACTGTCTATCACCACGCTCCAGACGCTCTAGGTAAACACTGTCTATCACCACGCTCCAGGTAAACCCAGTCGTGGATATAAACAGTCTATCACCACGCTCCAGGTAAACCCAGTCGTGGATATAAACAGTCTATCACCACGCTCCAGGTAAACCCAGTCGTGGATATAAACAGTCTATCACCACGCTCCAGGTAAACCCAGTCGTGGATATAAACAGTCTATCACCACGCTCCAGGTAAACCCAGTCGTGGATATAAACAGTCTATCACCACGCTCCAGGTAAACCCAGTCGTGGATATAAACAGTCTATCACCACGGTTTCATCCACAGTTTGTGAGTAAAGTCATTATTTTTTATTTTTTATTATCATGACAGCTGTGATGGAAACAAAACGTGGAAACATTGAAGTTGACATTTTTATTCGTTACACGAATACTTGAGCGAAGAAGTACATTTTGTTGTGCTCTGTCATCACGTACTGGTTTCTATCAGCAAAAAGTATATTATAGATATATATATCTAGAAACACCACCGGTGGGGAAAATGCATATTTTTGTAATGCGGATTCTAGAGTATTCCTCTGAAATTCTATCGCTAATTGGATGGACACCTAGCTATGGAAACTTACAGTTGAAGTTGGAAGTTTACATACACTTTAGGCCAAATTACATTTGAACTCAGTTTTTCACAATTCTTGACATTTAATCAGAGTAAAAATTCCCTGTTTTAGGTCAGTTAGGATCCCCACTTTCATTTAACAATGTGAAATGTCAGAATAATAGGAGAGAGAAGGATTTATATCAGCTTGTATTTCTTTCATCACATTCCCAGTGAGTCAGAAGTTTACATACACTCAATTAGTATTTGGTAGCATTGCCTTTTAAATTGTTTAACTTCGGTCAAATGTTTTGGGTAGCCTTCCACAAGCTTTCCACAATAAGTTGGCTGAATTTTGTCCCATTCCTCCTGACAGAGCTGGTGTAACTGAGTCAGGTTTGTAGGCCTCCTTGCTCAAACACGCTTTCAGTTCTGCCCACAAATGTTCTATAGGATTGAGGTCAGGGCTTTGTGATGGCCACTCCAATACAGTGACTCTGTTGTCCTTAAGCCGTTTTGTGACAACTTTGGAAGTATGTTTGGGGTCATTGTCCATTTGGAAGACCCATTTGCGACAAAGCTTTAATTTCCTGACTGATGTCTTGAAATGTTGCTTCAATATATTTACATAATTTCCCTCCCTCATGAAGCCGTCTATTTTGTGAAGTGCACCAGTCCCTCCTGCAGCAAAGCACCCCCACAACATGATGCTGCCACCCCCGTGCTTCACAGTTGGGATAGTGTTCTTCGGCTTGCAAGCCTCCCCCTTTTTCCTCCAAACATAACGATGGTCATTACGGCCAAACAGTTCTATTTTTGTTTCATCAGCCCAGATGACATTTCTCCAAAAAGTATGATCTTTGTCCCCATGTGCAGTTGCAAACCGCAGTCTGGCTTTATGGCTGGTTTTGGAGCAGTGGCTTCTTCCTTGCTGAGCGGCCTTTCAGGTTATGTTGATATAGGACTCATCAGAAGCTTCTAAAGCCGTGACATCATTTTCTGGAATTTCCCAAGCTCTTTCCCAAACTAAGAAATTAGTGGAGTGGTTGATAAATGAGTTTTAATGACTCCAACCCAAGTGTATGTAAACTTCCAACTTCAACTGTAGTTTATGGACACCTAGATTATGAACCAACGAAATGTCAATAAAGATTCTTGTCTCTGTAAATTGGGTTCATCTCATCACAAAACTGTCCAAACCTAGATGGTGGCACTTCTCTGATTAGTTTAACAGGTTGTGTGACATAGAATTTGTATGAGATTAAACGCATATAGTATGTATATATATATACATATAGTATGTCAAACTGGGTGACTTTCTCTGGGTCACAGCTGTTGTATTTCACATGATGATTTCTAATGTACGCAGGTCAGGAAACACAGCGAATGGCAATGCCCCGAAACAACCAACTACACAACCTCCAGCAACACAGGCCCAACCCCCTCAGGTAAACTGTTACCCCAGCAACACAGGCCCCACCCCCTCGGGTCAAACTGTTCCCCCAGCAACACAGGCCCCACCCCCTCGGGTCAAACTGTTCCCCCAGCAACACAGGCCCCACCCCCTCGGGTCAAACTGTTCCACTACATGTACAGTGGGATCTAATATTGACACCCTTGATAAAAATGAGTCTATCTCTGGACTTGAAATCCATTGAAAACCTGTGGTTTGAATTGAGGAGGGTAGTATACAAGAGCAGACAGAGGATATCAAGGATCTGTATGGAGGCCTGGTTTAAGATCCCTCCTAATGCATTGTTGGCTAAGGGCTTGTCAGTCAGCATTTCACTGTGAGGTCAACTACACCTGTTGTATTCGACATTTCACTGTAAGGTCTACTACACCTGTTGTATTCAGCATTTCACTGTGAGGTCTACTACACCTGTTGTATTCAGCATTTCACTGTGAGGTCAACTACACCTGTTGTATTCGACATTTCACTGTAAGGTCTACTACACCTGTTGTATTCAGCATTTCACTGTGAGGTCTACTACACCTGTTGTATTCAGCATTTCACTGTGAGGTCAACTACACCTGTTGTATTCGACATTTCACTGTAAGGTCTACTACACCTGTTGTATTCAGCATTTCACTGTAAGGTCAACTACACCTGTTGTATTCAGCATTTCACTGTAAGGTCAACTACACCTGTTGTATTCAGCATTTCACTGTAAGGTCAACTACACCTGTTGTATTCAGCATTTCACTGTAAGGTCAACTACACCTGTTGTATTCAGCATTTCACTGTAAGGTCAACTACACCTGTTGTATTCAGCATTTCACTGTAAGGTCAACTACACCTGTTGTATTCAGCATTTCACTGTAAGGTCAACTACACCTGTTGTATTCAGCATTTCACTGTGAGGTCTACTACACCTGTTGTATTCAGCATTTCACTGTGAGGTCTACTACACCTGTTGTATTCAGCATTTCACTGTGAGGTCAACTACACCTGTTGTATTCAGCATTTCACTGTAAGGTCTACTACACCTGTTGTATTCAGCATTTCACTGTAAGGTCTACTACACCTGTTGTATTCAGCATTTCACTGTAAGGTCAACTACACCTGTTGTATTCAGCATTTCACTGTAAGGTCAACTACACCTGTTGTATTCAGCATTTCACTGTGAGGTCTACTACACCTGTTGTATTCAGCATTTCACTGTAAGGTCAACTACACCTGTTGTATTCAGCATTTCACTGTAAGGTCAACTACACCTGTTGTATTCAGCATTTCACTGTAAGGTCTACTACACCTGTTGTATTCAGCATTTCACTGTAAGGTCAACTACACCTGTTGTATTCAGCATTTCACTGTAAGGTCAACTACACCTGTTGTATTCAGCATTTCACTGTAAGGTCAACTACACCTGTTGTATTCAGCATTTCACTGTAAGGTCAACTACACCTGTTGTATTCAGCATTTCACTGTGAGGTCTACTACACCTGTTGTATTCAGCATTTCACTGTAAGGTCAACTACACCTGTTGTATTCAGCATTTCACTGTAAGGTCAACTACACCTGTTGTATTCAGCATTTCACTGTAAGGTCAACTACACCTGTTGTATTCAGCATTTCACTGTGAGGTCTACTACACCTGTTGTATTCAGCATTTCACTGTGAGGTCTACTACACCTGTTGTATTCAGCATTTCACTGTAAGGTCAACTACACCTGTTGTATTCAGCATTTCACTGTAAGGTCAACTACACCTGTTGTATTCAGCATTTCACTGTGAGGTCTACTACACCTGTTGTATTCAGCATTTCACTGTGAGGTCTACTACACCTGTTGTATTCAGCATTTCACTGTAAGGTCTACTACACCTGTTGTATTCAGCATTTCACTGTAAGGTCTACTACACCTGTTGTATTCAGCATTTCACTGTAAGGTCTACTACACCTGTTGTATTCACCAGTTCACTGTAAGGTCAACTACACCTGTTGTATTCAGCATTTCACTGTGAGGTCTACTACACCTGTTGTATTCAGCATTTCACTGTAAGGTCTACTACACCTGTTGTATTCAGCATTTCACTGTGAGGTCTACTACACCTGTTGTATTCAGCATTTCACTGTGAGGTCTACTACACCTGTTGTATTCAGCATTTCACTGTAAGGTCTACTACACCTGTTGTATTCAGCATTTCCCTGTAAGGTCTACTACACCTGTTGTATTCAGCATTTCACTGTAAGGTCTACTACACCTGTTGTATTCAGCATTTCACTGTAAGGTCTACTACACCTGTTGTATTCAGCATTTCACTGTACGGTCTACTACACCTGTTGTATTCAGCATTTCACTGTAAGGTCAACTACACCTGTTGTATTCAGCATTTCACTGTAAGGTCAACTACACCTGTTGTATTCAGCATTTCACTGTAAGGTCAACTACACCTGTTGTATTCAGCATTTCACTGTGAGGTCTACTACACCTGTTGTATTCAGCATTTCACTGTAAGGTCAACTACACCTGTTGTATTCAGCATTTCACTGTAAGGTCAACTACACCTGTTGTATTCAGCATTTCACTGTAAGGTCAACTACACCTGTTGTATTCAGCATTTCACTGTAAGGTCAACTACACCTGTTGTATTCAGCATTTCACTGTAAGGTCTACTACACCTGTTGTATTCAGCATTTCACTGTAAGGTCTACTACACCTGTTGTATTCAGCATTTCACTGTGAGGTCTACTACACCTGTTGTATTCAGCATTTCACTGTGAGGTCAACTACACCTGTTGTATTCAGCATTTCACTGTAAGGTCTACTACACCTGTTGTATTCAGCATTTCACTGTAAGGTCTACTACACCTGTTGTATTCAGCATTTCACTGTAAGGTCTACTACACCTGTTGTATTCAGCATTTCCCTGTAAGGTCTACTACACCTGTTGTATTCAGCATTTCATGTGACAAATATGTGTTCTCCAACTCATAAAACATTCTAGAAAAATGCTCAGTGCTGTTATCCTCGCAAAGTGAGGTATTGGAAACAGGGGTGTACATTTTTACCCTACCTTTTTGAGAATTTTTTTATTTTTGCGTACAATATAGCTCAATATTTTAATGATTTATTTTATAGAGATTTTTTGCTCCTTTTTGTTAAGGGGAAGGGGGTAAATCATTTCAGACCCTGCTATGTCTTTATTGAGGGGGTAAATCATTTCAGACCCTGCTATGTCTTTATTGAGGGGGTAAATCATTTCAGACCCTGCTATGTCTTTATTGAGGGGGTAAATCATTTCAGACCCTGCTATGTCTTTATTGAGGGGGTAAATCATTTCAGACCCTGCTATGTCTTTATTGAGGGGGTAAATCATTTCAGACCCTGCTATGTCTTTATTGAGGGGGTAAATCATTTCAGACCCTGCTATGTCTTTATTGAGGGGGTAAATCATTTCAGACCCTGCTATGTCTTTATTGAGGGGGTAAATCATTTCAGACCCTGCTATGTCTTTATTGAGGGGGTAAATCATTTCAGACCCTGCTATGTCTTTATTGAGGGGGTAAATCATTTCAGACCCTGCTATGTCTTTATTGAGGGGGTAAATCATTTCAGACCCTGCTATGTCTTTATTGAGGGGGTAAATCATTTCAGACCCTGCTATGTCTTTATTGAGGGGGTAAATCATTTCAGACCCTGCTATGTCTTTATTGAGGGGGTAAATCATTTCAGACCCTGCTATGTCTTTATTGAGGGGGTAAATCATTTCAGACCCTGCTATGTCTTTATTGAGGGGGTAAATCATTTCAGACCCTGCTATGTCTTTATTGAGGGGGTAAATCATTTCAGACCCTGCTATGTCTTTATTGAGGGGGTAAATCATTTCAGACCCTGCTATGTCTTTATTGAGGGGGTAAATCATTTCAGACCCTGCTATGTCTTTATTGAGGGGGTAAATCATTTCAGACCCTGCTATGTCTTTATTGAGGGGGTAAATCATTTCAGACCCTGCTATGTCTTTATTGAGGGGGTAAATCATTTCAGACCCTGCTATGTCTTTATTGAGGGGGTAAATCATTTCAGACCCTGCTATGTCTTTATTGAGGGGGTAAATCATTTCAGACCCTGCTATGTCTTTATTGAGGGGGTAAATCATTTCAGACCCTGCTATGTCTTTATTGAGGGGGTAAATCATTTCAGACCCTGCTATGTCTTAAATGGGACAGGATCCAGAACTGAGCAGGTTTTTCCATCAACTGCCATCATGGTCAAAGTTTGCAGGGAAATCATATTTTTGAAGGGATTAAACCTAAAACCTCAAACATGTCTGGTTGGACCTCTAGCCTGGTCATGGGAGTGGGCTATACAACACAAACAGATCTAGCCTGGTCATGGGAGTGGGCTATACAACACAAACAGACCTAGCCTGGTCATGGGAGTGGGCTATACAACACAAACAGACCTAGCCTGGTCATGGGAGTGGGCTATACAACACAAACAGGCCTAGCCTGGCCATGGGATTGGGCTATACAACACAAACAGATCTAGGACCTTTTCCAGTATGTGACTTATTAACCAGTTTACGTGTGGTAGTAATTCTGCTCTCTTCATCTGTTTCCAGCCAATGCCTACATATCCACCATCCTCTACCTCAGGACCCAGGTATTAATGCTTTATCGTAGCATATTAGTTGTATGTTTTATTTGTTAATGTTGATTTTAGTTTTAATATGCCACTTAGGTATGGAGAAAACAACAATTGGAACCAACCTCCTGCCTCCCAGCCACCTCTCCCCCAGCAAGGCCCAGGTGTTCCCAAACCCATCCCTCCTAAGCATTAACCCTGACAGGAACACCCCTTCGAACATAATGGGGGGGCTCTTCCCTTATTCGTTATTGTAAATTTCATATTTTGTATTTTACTCACATTTTGTATGTTTGTTTGTGGATATCTAAAAATAATAATAATAATTTTAAAAAACATTTTATTGCAGGAACATGATTTGGTGACAGAGACTTTTTAAGATATTGCCTTTTTACATAATTACTATGCAAATGAAGGTAACATATTTTGTAATAAAAATATACATATTGTTGATATTGTTCAGTTCCAGAAAGGCTCCATTTATTTTTATGAGCAGGTTTACAAGATTTAAAACATATATTTTAATGCTACTCATAATAAACATGTAATATAATATTTCCTGCCTTATTGTCCATTGTTTTATTAGGCCAATCTTACAGTAGAATATTACCAGAGTTTCTAAACCCAGAGGCGCAACATCGCGACATTTCTAGTAACGCTTATTGTCCATTGTTTTATTAGGCCAATCTTACAGTAGAATATTACCAGAGTTACTAAACCCAGAGGCGCAACATCGCGACATTTCTAGTAACGCTTATTGTCCATTGTTTTATTAGGCCAATCTTACAGTAGAATATTACCAGAGTTACTAAACCCAGAGGCGCAACATCGCGACATTTCTAGTAACGCTTATTGTCCATTGTTTTATTAGGCCAATCTTACAGTAGAATATTACCAGAGTTACTAAACCCAGAGGCGCAACATCGCGACATTTCTAGTAACGCTTATTGTCCATTGTTTTATTAGGCCAATCTTACAGTAGAATATTACCTGAGTTTCTAAACCCAGAGGCGCAACATCGCGACATTTCTAGTAACGCTTATTGTCCATTGTTTTATTAGGCCAATCTTACAGTAGAATATTACCAGAGTTACTAAACCCAGAGGCGCAACATCGCGACATTTCTAGTAACGCTTATTGTCCATTGTTTTATTAGGCCAATCTTACAGTAGAATATTACCAGAGTTACTAAACCCAGAGGCGCAACATCGCGACATTTCTAGTAACGCTTATTGTCCATTGTTTTATTAGGCCAATCTTACAGTAGAATATTACCAGAGTTTCTAAACCCAGAGGCGCAACATCGCGACATTTCTAGTAACGCTTATTGTCCATTGTTTTATTAGGCCAATCTTACAGTAGAATATTACCAGAGTTACTAAACCCAGAGGCGCAACATCGCGACATTTCTAGTAACGCTTATTGTCCATTGTTTTATTAGGCCAATCTTACAGTAGAATATTACCAGAGTTACTAAACCCAGAGGCGCAACATCGCGACATTTCTAGTAACGCTTATTGTCCATTGTTTTATTAGGCCAATCTTACAGTAGAATATTACCAGAGTTACTAAACCCAGAGGCGCAACATCGCAACATTTCTAGTAACGCTTATTGTCCATTGTTTTATTAGGCCAATCTTACAGTAGAATATTACCAGAGTTACTAAACCCAGAGGCGCAACATCGCGACATTTCTAGTAACGCTTATTGTCCATTGTTTTATTAGGCCAATCTTACAGTAGAATATTACCAGAGTTTCTAAACCCAGAGGCGCAACATCGCGACATTTCTAGTAACGCTTATTGTCCATTGTTTTATTAGGCCAATCTTACAGTAGAATATTACCAGAGTTTCTAAACCCAGAGGCGCAACATCGCGAGATTTCTAGTAACGCTTGTGAGACAGACCATGCCGGTCTGTATATATATATATATATATATATATATATATATATATATATATATATATATATATATATATATATATATATATATATATATACACACACAACACAAACAGACCTATACACACACACCCACACACAGTGCATTTGAAAAGTGTCTGAATACTTCTGTGGTATTCTAACCAGGGGTCAAAGTTTAATTCATTTCTTCCAGGTACAGGACATTCTATAAGTTAACACCAACATGTGTTTTGGGCTGAATCATAGCATTTCATATAGAACCCAGAGATCCTATTAATTCAATAGGATCTCTGTGGGCCTGGCGATTTTAAAGATTTATCAGTGGAAATTTCCACTTTAAAAAAATGTATGACCTTTTTTTATTGTGGCATTAACACAACCAGTCATGGTGTTCTTTTCATCTGATTGTCAAACATTCTCTACAAGACGACCCACTGACGTTCGTTCTCTCACAAACACATTTCAAGCCTCCAAACAGTGGCGAATGGAAAGAGACATTGGTTACACAATCACCCAAAGAAGTGTAATGCCATTTGGCTGAGCTATTGTCATTAGGCCAGAATTTATGCGTCCACTGCTGTCCTCGCGCATCTCTGTATCTGCCACTCATCTCTGCCTTGGAAAATGTCAGTGTTCTCATCGAAGCACATGGCATTTTGGAGCATATAGTCCACACCACCCGGGTTTCATTTCTCATGCCTCTTACATGCGGTAATGATTGTTTTTTTAAATGGAGTAATAGCCAACAACAACTGCCTGCCCTCCATGACACTTACAGCACCTGATGTCACAGGAAGGCCAAAAAGATCAAGGACAACAACCACCCGAGCCACTGCCTGTTCACCTCGCTGACATCCAGAAGGCGAGGTCAGTACAGGTGTATCAAAGCAGGGACCGAGAGACTGAAAAACAGCTTCTATCTGAAGGCCATCAGACTGTTAAATACCATCACTAGCCGGCTACCACCCGGTTACTCAACCCTGCACCTTAGAGGCTGCACCACCTGGTTACTCAACCCTACACCTTAGAGACTGCACCACCTGGTTACTCAACCCTACACCTTAGAGGCTGCACCACCTGGTTACTCAACCCTACACCTTAGAGACTGCACCACCTGGTTACTCAACCCTACACCTTAGAGACTGCACCACCTGGTTACTCAACCCTACACCTTAGAGACTGCTGCCCTATATACATAGACATGGAAACACTGGTCACTGTAATAATGGAACACTGGTAACTTTAATAATGGAACACTGGTCACTTTAATAATGGAACACTGGTCACTTTAATAATGGAACACTGGTCACTTTAATAATGGAACACTGGTCACTGTAATAATGGAACACTGGTCACTTTAATAATGGAACACTAGTCAGTTTAATAATGGAACACTGGTCACTTTAATAATGGAACACTGGTCACTGTAATAATGGAACACTAGTCACTGTAATAATGGAACACTGGTCACTTTAATAATGGAACACTAGTCAGTTTAATAATGGAACACTGGTCACTTTAATAATGGAACACTGGTCACTTTAATAATGGAACACTGGTCACTTTAATAATGGAACACTGGTCACTTTAATAATGGAACACTGGTCACTTTAATAATGGAACACTGGTCCCTTTAATAATGGAACACTGGTCCCTTTAATAATGGAACACTGGTCACTTTAATAATGGAACACTGGTCACTTTAATAATGGAACACTGGTCACTTTAATAATGGAACACTGGTCACTTTAATAATGGAACACTGGTCACTTTAATAATGGAACACTGGTCACTTTAATAATGGAACACTGGTCACTTTAATAATGGAACACTGGTCACTTTAATAATGGAACACTGGTCACTTTAATAATGGAACACTGGTCACTTTAATAATGTTTACATACTGTTTTACTCATCTCATATGTATATACTGTATTCTATTAGACTATTTCAGTTAATGCCACTCCGACATTGTCTGTCCTAATATTTGTATTTATACTGTATTCTATACTATTCTACTGTATCTTAGTCTATGTATTACTCATCTCATATGTATATACTGTATTCTATTCTACTGTATCTTAGTCTATGCATTACTCATCTCATATGTATATACTGTATTCTACTGTATCTTAGTCTATGTATTACTCATCTCATATGTATATACTGTATTCTATTCTATTCTACTGTATCTTAGTCTATGCATTACTCATCTCATATGTATATACTGTATTCTATACTACTGTATCTTAGTCTATGCATTACTCATCTCATATGTATATACTGTATTCTATACTACTGTATCTTAGTCTATGTATTACTCATCTCATATGTATATACTGTATTCTATTCTACTGTATCTTAGTCTATGTATTACTCATCTCATATGTATATACTGTATTCTATACTACTGTATCTTAGTCTATGTATTACTCATCTCATATGTATATACTGTATTCTATTCTATTCTACTGTATCTTAGTCTATGTATTACTCATCTCATATGTATATACTGTATTCTATTCTACTGTATCTTAGTCTATGCATTACTCATCTCATATGTATATACTGTATTCTATTCTACTGTATCTTAGTCTATGCTTTACTCATCTCATATGTATATACTGTATTCTATTCTACTGTATCTTAGTCTATGTATTACTCATCTCATATGTATATACTGTATTCTATTCTACTGTATCTTAGTCTATGCTTTACTCATCTCATATGTATATACTGTATTCTATTCTACTGTATCTTAGTCTATGCTTTACTCATCTCATATGTATATACTGTATTCTACTGTATCTTAGTCTATGCATTACTCATCTCATATGTATATACTGTATTCTATACTATTCTACTGTATCTTAGTCTATGTATTACTCATCTCATATGTATATACTGTATTCTACTGTATCTTAGTCTATGCTTTACTCATCTCATATGTATATACTGTATTCTATTCTACTGTATTTTAGTCTATGTATTACTCATCTCATATGTATATACTGTATTCTATTCTATTCTACTGTATCTTAGTCTATGTATTACTCATCTCATATGTATATACTGTATTCTATACTATTCTACTGTATCTTAGTCTATGCTTTACTCATCTCATATGTATATACTGTATTCTACTGTATCTTAGTCTATGCTTTACTCATCTCATATGTATATACTGTATTCTATTCTACTGTATCTTAGTCTATGTATTACTCATCTCATATGTATATACTGTATTCTATTCTACTGTATTTTAGTCTATGTATTACTCATCTCATATGTATATACTGTATTCTATACTACTGTATCTTAGTCAATGTATTACTCATCTCATATGTATATACTGTATTCTATACTACTGTATCTTAGTCAATGTATTACTCATCTCATATGTATATACTGTATTCTATTCTACTGTATTTTAGTCTATGTATTACTCATCTCATATGTATATACTGTATTCTATACTACTGTATCTTAGTCAATGCCACTCCGCTCGTCTTAATATTGATATATTTCTTAATTACATCTTACTTTTAGATGTGTGTATTGTTGTGTATTGTTAGATATTACTGCACTGTTGGAGCTGGGAACACAAGCATTTAGTTAGATATTACTGCACTGTTGGAGCTAGGAACACAAGCATTTAGTTAGATACTACTGTTGGAGCTGGGAACACAAGCATTTAGTTAGATATTACTGCACTGTTGGAGCTAGGAACACAAGCATTTAGTTAGATATTACTGCACTGTTGGAGCTAGGAACACAAGCATTTAGTTAGATACTACTGCACTGTTGGAGCTAGGAACACAAGCATTTAGTTAGATACTACTGCACTGTTGGAGCTAGGAACACCAGCATTTAGTTAGATATTACTGCACTGTTGGAGCTGGGAACACAAGCATTTAGTTAGATACTACTGTACTGTTGGAGCTGGGAACACAAGCATTTAGTCAGATATTACTGCACTGTTGGAGCTGGGAACACAAGCATTTAGTCAGATATTACTGCACTGTTGGAGCTGGGAACACAAGCATTTAGTCAGATATTACTGCACTGTTGGAGCTGGGAACACAAGCATTTAGTTAGATATTACTGCACTGTTGGAGCTAGGAACACAAGCATTTAGTCAGATATTACTGCACTGTTGGAGCCAGAAACACAAGCATTTAGTTAGATATTACTGCACTGTTGGAGCTAGGAACACAAGCATTTAGTCAGATATTACTGCACTGTTGGAGTTAGGAACACAAGCATTTAGTCAGATATTACTGCACTGTTGGAGCTGGGAACACAAGCATTTAGTCAGATATTACTGCACTGTTGGAGCTGGGAACACAAGCATTTAGTCAGATATTACTGCACTGTTGGAGCTGGGAACACAAGCATTTAGTTAAATATTACTGCACTGTTGGAGCTAGGAACACAAGCATTTAGTCAGATATTACTGCACTGTTGGAGCCAGAAACACAAGCATTTAGTTAGATACTACTGCACTGTTGGAGCCAGAAACACAAGCATTTAGTTAGATACTACTGCACTGTTGGAGCTGGGAACACAAGCATTTAGTCAGATATTACTGCACTGTTGGAGCTGGGAACACAAGCATTTAGTCAGATATTACTGCACTGTTGGAGCTGGGAACACAAGCATTTAGTTAGATATTACTGCACTGTTGGAGCTAGGAACACAAGCATTTAGTCAGATATTACTGCACTGTTGGAGCTGGGAACACAAGCATTTAGTTAGATATTACTGCACTGTTGGAGCTGGGAACACAAGCATTTAGTTAGATACTACTGCACTGTTGGAGTTAGAAACACCAGCATTTAGTTAGATACTACTGCACTGTTGGAGCTGGGAACACAAGCATTTAGTTAGATATTACTGCACTGTTGGAGCTAGGAACACAAGCATTTAGTTAGATACTACTGCACTGTTGGAGCTGGGAACACAAGCATTTAGTTAGATACTACTGCACTGTTGGAGCCAGAAACACAAGCATTTAGTTAGATACTACTGCACTGTTGGAGCTAGGAACACCAGCATTTAGTTAGATATTACTGCACTGTTGGAGCTGGGAACACAAGCATTTAGTTAGATACTACTGTACTGTTGGAGCTGGGAACACAAGCATTTAGTCAGATATTACTGCACTGTTGGAGCTGGGAACACAAGCATTTAGTCAGATATTACTGCACTGTTGGAGCTGGGAACACAAGCATTTAGTCAGATATTACTGCACTGTTGGAGCTGGGAACACAAGCATTTAGTTAGATATTACTGCACTGTTGGAGCTAGGAACACAAGCATTTAGTCAGATATTACTGCACTGTTGGAGCCAGAAACACAAGCATTTAGTTAGATATTACTGCACTGTTGGAGCTAGGAACACAAGCATTTAGTCAGATATTACTGCACTGTTGGAGTTAGGAACACAAGCATTTAGTCAGATATTACTGCACTGTTGGAGCTGGGAACACAAGCATTTAGTCAGATATTACTGCACTGTTGGAGCTGGGAACACAAGCATTTAGTCAGATATTACTGCACTGTTGGAGCTGGGAACACAAGCATTTAGTTAGATATTACTGCACTGTTGGAGCTAGGAACACAAGCATTTAGTCAGATATTACTGCACTGTTGGAGCCAGAAACACAAGCATTTAGTTAGATACTACTGCACTGTTGGAGCCAGAAACACAAGCATTTAGTTAGATACTACTGCACTGTTGGAGCTGGGAACACAAGCATTTAGTCAGATATTACTGCACTGTTGGAGCTGGGAACACAAGCATTTAGTCAGATATTACTGCACTGTTGGAGCTGGGAACACAAGCATTTAGTTAGATATTACTGCACTGTTGGAGCTAGGAACACAAGCATTTAGTCAGATATTACTGCACTGTTGGAGCTGGGAACACAAGCATTTAGTTAGATATTACTGCACTGTTGGAGCTGGGAACACAAGCATTTAGTTAGATACTACTGCACTGTTGGAGTTAGAAACACCAGCATTTAGTTAGATACTACTGCACTGTTGGAGCTGGGAACACAAGCATTTAGTTAGATATTACTGCACTGTTGGAGCTAGGAACACAAGCATTTAGTTATATACTACTGCACTGTTGGAGCTGGGAACACAAGCATTTAGTTAGATACTACTGCACTGTTGGAGCCAGAAACACAAGCATTTAGTTAGATACTACTGCACTGTTGGAGCCAGAAACACAAGCATTTAGTTAGATACTACTGCACTGTTGGAGCTGGGAACACAAGCATTTAGTTAGATACTACTGCACTGTTGGAGCCAGAAACACAAGCATTTAGTTAGATACTACTGCACTGTTGGAGCCAGAAACACAAGCATTTAGTTAGATACTACTGCACTGTTGGAGCTGGGAACACAAGCATTTAGTTAGATACTACTGCACTGTTGGAGCCAGAAACACAAGCATTTAGTTAGATACTACTGCACTGTTGGAGCTGGGAACACAAGCATTTAGTTAGATACTACTGCACTGTTGGAGCTGGGAACACAAGCATTTAGTTAGATATTACTGCACTGTTGGAGCTGGGAACACAAGCATTTAGTTAGATATTACTGCACTGTTGGAGCTGGGAACACAAGCATTTAGTTAGATATTACTGCACTGTTGGAGCTGGGAACACAAGCATTTAGTTAGATACTACTGCACTGTTGGAGTTAGAAACACCAGCATTTAGTTAGATACTACTGCACTGTTGGAGCTGGGAACACAAGCATTTAGTTAGATACTACTGCACTGTTGGAGTTAGAAACACCAGCATTTAGTTAGATACTACTGCACTGTTGGAGCTGGGAACACAAGCATTTAGTTAGATACTACTGCACTGTTGGAGCTAGGAACACAAGCATTTAGTTAGATACTACTGCACTGTTGGAGCTGGGAACACCAGCATTTAGTTAGATACTACTGCACTGTTGGAGCTGGGAACACAAGCATTTAGTTAGATACTACTGCACTGTTGGAGCTAGGAACACAAGCATTTAGTTAGATACTACTGCACTGTTGGAGTTAGAAACACCAGCATTTAGTTAGATACTACTGCACTGTTGGAGCTGGGAACACCAGCATTTAGTTAGATACTACTGCACTGTTGGAGCTGGGAACACCAGCATTTAGTTAGATACTACTGCACTGTTGGAGCTGGGAACACCAGCATTTAGTTAGATACTACTGCACTGTTGGAGCTAGGAATACAAGCATTTAGTTAGATATTACTGCACTGTTGGAGCTAGGAATACAAGCATTTAGTTAGATACCAGTCCACTGTTGGAGCTGGGAACACAAGCATTTAGTTAGATACTACTGCACTGTTGGAGTTAGGAACACAAGCATTTAGTTAGATATTACTGCACTGTTGGAGCTAGAAACACAAGCATTTAGTTAGATATTACTGCACTGTTGGAGCTAGAAACACAAGCATTTAGTTAGATATTACTGCACTGTTGGAGTTAGAAACACAAGCATTTCACTACACCCGCAATATCATCTGCTGAATATGTGTATGTGACCAATAACATCTGCTGAATATGTGTATGTGACCAATAACATCTGCTGAATATGTGTATGTGACCAATAACATCTGCTGAATATGTATATGTGACCGATAACATCTGCTGAATATGTGACCAATAGCATTTGATTTGATTTTAAAAACGTTCGTCGAAGGAGTGGCTTTGAGACGGCGTGCACATGCGCAGTTCGACACGAGAGGACCCGATGACGTGTTTATACGCATGAGTTTATTTATTTTATTTTTATTTATTTGACCTTTATTTAACCAGGTAGACTAGTTGAGAACACCTTTATTTAACCAGGTAGGCAAGTTGAGAACACCTTTATTTAACCAGGTAGGCAAGTTGAGAACACCTTTATTTAACCAGGTAGGCTAGTTGAGAACACCTTTATTTAACCAGGTAGGCTAGTTGAGAACACCTTTATTTAACCAGGTAGGCAAGTTGAGAACACCTTTATTTAACCAGGTAGGCTAGTTGAGAACACCTTTATTTAACCAGGTAGGCAAGTTGAGAACACCTTTATTTAACCAGGTAGGCTAGTTGAGAACACCTTTATTTAACCAGGTAGGCTAGTTGAGAACACCTTTATTTAACCAGGTAGGCTAGTTGAGAACACCTTTATTTAACCAGGTAGGCTAGTTGAGAACACATTTATTTAACCAGGTAGGCAAGTTGAGAACACCTTTATTTAACCAGGTAGGCAAGTTGAGAACAAGTTCTCATTTACAATTGCGACCTGGCCAAGATAAAGCAAAGCAGTTCGACAGATAAAACGACACAGAGTTACACATGGAGTAAAAACAAACATACAGTCAATAATGCAGTATAAACAAGTCTATATACAATGTGAGCAAATGAGGTGAGAAGGGAGGTAAAGGCAAAAAAGGCCATGATGGCAAAGTAAGTACAATATAGCAAGTAAAATACTGGAATGGTAGTTTTGCAATGGAAGAATGTGCAAAGTAGAAATAAAAAATAATGGGGTGCAAAGCAGCAAAATAAATAAATAAATAAAAATTAAATACAGTTGGGAAAGAGGTAGTTGTTTGGGCTAAATTATAGGTGGGCTATGTACAGGTGCAGTAATCTGTGAGCTGCTCTGACAGTTGGTGCTTACAGCTAGTGAGGGAGATAAGTTATCTAGTATCTAGTCATTATCTAGTATGAACGGGGACTTCTGTTGGAGAATCAGTTTTAGCCGGTCTTTGATACTGTCCTGTCTTTTGTATTACTCTGAACATGCCATTGGTTTGGTAGAACCTCCAGCACCGTAGGTGGCAGCACTGGGCCATAAACTAGTATACTTACCAAAACAAAACCACCCTCGAAGTACTGGATTATGAAGTGGACTTGTTATGGGTCAGGAAGAGGACATTCCTCAACAAATAATAGTTTAATAACGTTGCAAAGGTGACAAATCGTTCCGTCGATGGATCTAAATGAAGATCGTGTTCATTTGCGATGTGCACCCGGATATGCTTGTGTGTTCTCTGCGGTTTACCTGCAGCAGGAAAGTCGACGCTTGCACAGGCGCTCAACTCTCACTCTGTCCAACGAGGATGGAGGTCCGCTGTCATTTCTTACGACGACCTGATTCCCGGTG
Source organism: Oncorhynchus kisutch (assembly GCF_002021735.2). NCBI lineage: Eukaryota > Metazoa > Chordata > Actinopteri > Salmoniformes > Salmonidae > Oncorhynchus > Oncorhynchus kisutch. The sequence continues at coordinate 10,054,398 of NW_022261981.1, read as the reverse complement.
ACGCTTTCAATGTGAAGGAAGTCGAGGATGAGGAGGATATTCCGCGATCGCAGACGGTACATTACAACTCTAAGTCCTGTTTATATCAATGTAGACTACTGAGAACTGTAAATGCTCAACTACCCACCTGGGATGTTTTGTGCCGAAATTCAATCAAATCTGCATTATTGAATTACACTGCCTGTAAAGCTACTGCAATTAGACAACATTTTACCAGAGGAATCAAAAGGGAGTTAATTTCCATATAAATGCGGCATAGGTTTGATTGATACTGTAATGAAACGGCAAGGATCAGGTCTCGAACCCTCGGGTCCGGCGCGCTATCGACTGTGCCGCACAAGAATGCTCGATTTCCAGCGCTTATAAACCCAGGGTCGTTACAATATGATATACTATTTGAAATAGGCAACAGAGTTTGTCATGAATGTAATCCTCATGTCACTGTGCCACAACCCCCATGTCTTTCAGCAGACTAAATGGAAATGATAGAACAGGGTTTGTCGTGAATGTAATCCTCATGTCACTGTGCCACAACCCCCATGTCTTTCAGCAGACTGAATGGAAATGTCACAGACAAGCGGTGCTGCGGTGTGTTGAACAGTTCCTACAGAGTCCCACAGAGCAGCTACCACCAATCATCTACCAGATCAACAGGGATGCCCGGAGTCGTCTCCTTCACGCCGCTCAGGCCTGCGGGACACCGGCAGGCTCTTCTCAGGCCTGCGGGACACCGGTGGGCTCTTCTCAGGTCTGCGGGACACCGGCGGGCTCTTCTCAGGCTTACCCGTCACCTTCAGATCGACCACCGCCGCCACTCGTCATTCTGCTGGACGACAACTTCTACTATCCAAGCATGAGATACGAGGTGTACCAACTGGCCAGAAAACGTATGTTAAATCTGAAACTCTGTCGTAGAGTTACTGCACCGTCTGAAACCCTGTCGTAGAGAGTTACTGCACCGTCTGAAACCCTGTAGTAGAGAGTTACTGCACCGTCTGAAACTCTGTCGTAGAGAGTTACTGCACCGTCTGAAACCCTGTCGTAGAGAGTTACTGCACCGTCTGAAACCCTGTCGTAGAGAGTTACTGCACCGTCTGAAACCCTGTCGTAGAGAGTTACTGCACCGTCTGAAACCCTGTCGTAGAGAGTTACTGCACCGTCTGAAACCCTGTCGTAGAGAGTTACTGCACCGTCTGAAACCCTGTCGTAGAGAGTTACTGCACCGTCTGAAACCCTGTCGTAGAGAGTTACTGCACCGTCTGAAACCCTGTCGTAGAGAGTTACTGCACCGTCTGAAACCCTGTCGTAGAGAGTTACTGCACCGTCTGAAACCCTGTCGTAGAGAGTTACTGCACCGTCTGAAACCCTGTCGTAGAGAGTTACTGCACCGCCTGAAACCCTGTTGTAGAGAGTTACTGCACCGCCTGAAACCCTGTTGTAGAGAGTTACTGCACCGTCTGAAACCCTGTCGTAGAGAGTTACTGCACCGCCTGAAACCTGTCGTAGAGAGTTACTGCACCGTCTGAAACCCTGTCGTAGAGAGTTACTGCACCGTCTGAAACCCTGTCGTAGAGAGTTACTGCACCGTCTGAAACCCTGTCGTAGAGAGTTACTGCACCGTCTGAAACCCTGTCGTAGAGAGTTACTGCACCGTCTGAAACCCTGTCGTAGAGAGTTACTGCACCGTCTGAAACCCTGTCGTAGAGAGTTACTGCACCGTCTGAAACCCTGTCGTAGAGAGTTACTGCACCGTCTGAAACCCTGTCGTAGAGAGTTACTGCACCGCCTGAAACCCTGTCGTAGAGAGTTACTGCACCGCCTGAAACCCTGTCGTAGAGAGTTACTGCACCGCCTGAAACCCTGTCGTAGAGAGTTACTGCACCGTCTGAAACCCTGTCGTAGAGAGTTACTGCACCGCCTGAAACCCTGTCGTAGAGAGTTACTGCACCGTCTGAAACCCTGTCGTAGAGAGTTACTGCACCGTCTGAAACCCTGTCGTAGAGAGTTACTGCACCGTCTGAAACCCTGTCGTAGAGAGTTACTGCACCGTCTGAAACCCTGTCGTAGAGAGTTACTGCACCGCCTGAAACCCTGTCGTAGAGAGTTACTGCACCGTCTGAAACCCTGTCGTAGAGAGTTACTGCACCGTCTGAAACCCTGTCGTAGAGAGTTACTGCACCGTCTGAAACCCTGTCGTAGAGAGTTACTGCACCGTCTGAAACCCTGTCGTAGAGAGTTACTGCACCGTCTGAAAACCCTGTCGTAGAGAGTTACTGCACCGTCTGAAACCCTGTCGTAGAGAGTTACTGCACCGTCTGAAACCCTGTCGTAGAGAGTTACTGCACCGTCTGAAACCCTGTCGTAGAGAGTTACTGCACCGTCTGAAACCCTGTCGTAGAGAGTTACTGCACCGCCTGAAACCCTGTCGTAGAGAGTTACTGCACCGCCTGAAACCCTGTCGTAGAGTTACTGCACCGCCTGAAACCCTGTCGTAGAGAGTTACTGCACCGTCTGAAACCCTGTCGTAGAGAGTTACTGCACCGTCTGAAACCCTGTCGTAGAGAGTTACTGCACCGCCTGAAACCCTGTCGTAGAGAGTTACTGCACCGTCTGAAACCCTGTCGTAGAGAGTTACTGCACCGTCTGAAACCCTGTCGTAGAGAGTTACTGCACCGCCTGAAACCCTGTCGTAGAGAGTTACTGCACCGCCTGAAACCCTGTCGTAGAGAGTTACTGCACCGTCTGAAACCCTGTCGTAGAGAGTTACTGCACCGCCTGAAACCCTGTCGTAGAGAGTTACTGCACCGTCTGAAACCCTGTCGTAGAGAGTTACTGCACCGTCTGAAACCCTGTCGTAGAGAGTTACTGCACCGCCTGAAACCCTGTCGTAGAGAGTTACTGCACCGTCTGAAACCCTGTCGTAGAGAGTTACTGCACCGTCTGAAACCCTGTCGTAGAGAGTTACTGCACCGTCTGAAACCCTGTCGTAGAGAGTTACTGCACCGCCTGAAACCCTGTCGTAGAGAGTTACTGCACCGCCTGAAACCCTGTCGTAGAGAGTTACTGCACCGTCTGAAACCCTGTCGTAGAGAGTTACTGCACCGTCTGAAACCCTGTCGTAGAGAGTTACTGCACCGCCTGAAACCCTGTTGTAGAGAGTTACTGCACCGTCTGAAACCCTGTCGTAGAGAGTTACTGCACCGTCTGAAACCCTGTCGTAGAGAGTTACTGCACCGCCTGAAACCCTGTCGTAGAGAGTTACTGCACCGCCTGAAACCCTGTCGTAGAGAGTTACTGCACCGCCTGAAACCCTGTCGTAGAGAGTTACTGCACCGTCTGAAACCCTGTCGTAGAGAGTTACTGCACCGTCTGAAACCCTGTCGTAGAGAGTTACTGCACCGTCTGAAACCCTGTCGTAGAGAGTTACTGCACCGCCTGAAACCCTGTCGTAGAGAGTTACTGCACCGTCTGAAACCCTGTCGTAGAGAGTTACTGCACCGCCTGAAACCCTGTCGTAGAGAGTTACTGCACCGCCTGAAACCCTGTCGTAGAGAGTTACTGCACCGTCTGAAACCCTGTCGTAGAGAGTTACTGCACCGTCTGAAACCCTGTCGTAGAGAGTTACTGCACCGTCTGAAACCCTGTCGTAGAGAGTTACTGCACCGTCTGAAACCCTGTCGTAGAGAGTTACTGCACCGTCTGAAACCCTGTCGTAGAGAGTTACTGCACCGTCTGAAACCCTGTCGTAGAGAGTTACTGCACCGCCTGAAACCCTGTCGTAGAGAGTTACTGCACCGTCTGAAACCCTGTCGTAGAGAGTTACTGCACCGTCTGAAACCCTGTCGTAGAGAGTTACTGCACCGTCTGAAACCCTGTCGTAGAGAGTTACTGCACCGCCTGAAACCCTGTCGTAGAGAGTTACTGCACCGTCTGAAACCCTGTCGTAGAGAGTTACTGCACCGCCTGAAACCCTGTCGTAGAGAGTTACTGCACCGTCTGAAACCCTGTCGTAGAGAGTTACTGCACCGTCTGAAACCCTGTCGTAGAGAGTTACTGCACCGTCTGAAACCCTGTCGTAGAGAGTTACTGCACCGTCTGAAACCCTGTCGTAGAGAGTTACTGCACCGTCTGAAACCCTGTCGTAGAGAGTTACTGCACCGTCTGAAACCCTGTCGTAGAGAGTTATTGCACCGTCTGAAACCCTGTCGTAGAGAGTTACTGCACCGTCTGAAACCCTGTCGTAGAGAGTTACTGCACCGTCTGAAACCCTGTCGTAGAGAGTTACTGCACCGTCTGAAACCCTGTCGTAGAGAGTTACTGCACCGTCTGAAACCCTGTCGTAGAGAGTTACTGCACCGCCTGAAACCCTGTCGTAGAGAGTTACTGCACCGCCTGAAACCCTGTCGTAGAGAGTTACTGCACCGCCTAAAACCCTGTCGTAGAGAGTTACTGCACCGCCTGAAACCCTGTCGTAGAGAGTTACTGCACCGTCTGAAACCCTGTCGTAGAGAGTTACTGCACCGTCTGAAACCCTGTCGTAGAGAGTTACTGCACCGTCTGAAACCCTGTCGTAGAGAGTTACTGCACCGTCTGAAACCCTGTCGTAGAGAGTTACTGCACCGTCTGTGAAATGTCTTGATAATATTTCATTTAAAGCTGTTTGAAAAATACGTATGGGAAGCATAGAAATTGCACACCTAGAACAGATCTACCGCTTTCTAAGACTTGCTTTCAATGAAAATGACAGATCTATAAGTCACATTTCTATGTGCATTTGGTCTGGTCGGCCCAAAAAGTTACAAATTACCAAACAAAACAAACACCTCTCAGCCCAAGGACGACTTTTAAATATGTCCACAGAAAACAACAACACATTTACAGGAACAACTGTGCAGATAAAGTTTGTCAACAGAATAAAACTGAGGGAGATTCGACCATAATTCTGTTACCAAACTTTTGCATCTGCACAGTTTTTCAAGGAAATTTGATTTATTATTATATATTTTTTTTACTATGTAAATTGTTCATATGTGTTGTGCATAGAATTGTATGTATGGTTTGTTAAACTTTGAAATCAATGTTTTTTTTTTGTTTAGCATAAGTTTTCGTCTTAAATCAGAGTCTCGGCGTAATTCCGTTTCCGTGGAATTGCCCCGTACCAGTTAACGTTATGTGGTCATTTTAACCAGTTAGTAAATCATAGATATCGTTTGCCTACGTTGACATTTTTCTCTTTGAAACAGACTCTGTGGGATTCTGTCAGGTGTACGTCCACTGTCCCGTGGAGTCGTGTGTCAGGAGAAACCAGCTGAGGCCCCAGCCGTTACCCAGTGATGTTATAGTAGAGATGGCCAAGCGCATGGAGCCTCCAAACCCTCAGAGAAACTCATGGGAGCAGAACAGTGTCACTCTGGACAGCGAACACCACTTCACCATAGAATACATGTGAGTGAGACTAGGGAAGTGTCCGCTTACACAAGAAATCAAGTCAAATGTATTTATAAAGCCCTTCATACATCAGCTGATATCTCAAAGTGCTGTACAGAAACCCAGCCTAAAACCCCAAACAGCAAGCAATGCAGGTGTAGAAGCACGGTGGCTAGGAAAAACTCCCTAGAAAGCCCAAAACCTAGGAAGAAACCTAGAGAGGAACCAGGCTATGTGGGGTGGCCAGTCCTCTGGCTCCCTCTCCCCTCTGGCTCCCCATCCGAGGCTATGTGGGGTGGCCAGTCCACTGTGGCCCCATCCGAGGACACCCCCGGACAGGGCCAAACAGGAAGGATATAACAGACTGACCCTAGCCCTAGACAGGAGGGGTCAGGAGACACTGTGGCCCCGTCCGATCAATCAGACAGGAAATGTGACGTTAACGCAATCAAACGTTACTATTTATGTATATTAACCTTGTGTTTCACCGTCTCCTTCAGCCAAAGGTTGGTGAAGGTGATCTCTACTGCGTTGGAGAACCCACTGAGTCCAGTCCAGGACAACACTGAGCAGAAGGTATGTTCTGTTAGTTCATGGACAACACTGAGCAGAAGGTATGTTCTGTTAGTTCATGGACAACACTGAGCAGAAGGTATGTTCTGTTAGTTCATGGAACCCACTGACACTTCCAAAGGACATCTCTGTGAAACCCTCCTATATTCTAGTAGGAGGCAGAGCAGCTTACAGTATGGTGATGACCATGTTAACATGACCTCTGCTATATTCTATATTATGTAGGAGGCTGACCTTCAGAGCTCTGTGGTGTATTCTATATTCTGTAGGAGGCTGACCCTCAGAGCTGTGGTGTATTCTATATTCTGTAGGAGGCTGATCGTCAGAGCTGTGTGTCCAGTGTGGTCCACCAGGCTGACCAGGCCTGCAGACGCCTGGTTTCACAGGCCATGCAGGAGGCCAGAGGTCAGTATTCATCCTTACTGTGATCCTTAAAGCCCACACACACACACACACACACACACTGATAGAGTTTGCCGGCTGAGAGTACTTAGCGACTCTGAACGGAATGCCAGACGTAATTTGCAAGCGGAAAATGTTGTCAGCCGTACGCCCACCGGCAGTCGGCCCCTAAAACCCGCCGTGTCGAACGAAGGGAATATGAACAGAACGTGGACATTTGGGGTGTTTACTCTCCCCTTTAAAAGACTCAGTGAGATGGCGTTGCCCGCACGAAATAAACACAATATCCAGCCCATTTCCACAACAACTAAAAGAGGTGTTGAAGCACGAGACGACTAAACTTCTCTGTTCTTTTTGGGGGGGGGGGGACCCGTACCAACCACGTCGTAGCAGCGTGACGCTCCCCTCGTAACACGTGTCAGATACTCTTGACTGTGTGAGAACATGGCAGTAGAGTCTTGCCTCGCGCTCATCTCAAAATCTTGTTTCAACGTCATCTGGAGTCTAACTTTAAAAAAGAGATAATAGTGGCAAGGCATGTAGTAGCCTAGCGGTTAGAGTGTAGAGGAGGTAGGTAGCCTAGTGGTTAGAGTGTAGAGGAGGCAGGGTAGCCTAGTGGTTAGAGTGTAGAGGAGGCAGGGTAGCCTAGTGGTTAGAGTGTAGAGGCGGCAGGGTAGCCTAGTGGTTAGAGTGTAGAGGCGGCAGGGTAGCCTAGTGGTTAGAGTGTAGAAGCGGCAGGGTAGCCTAGTGGTTAGAGTGTAGAGGCGGCAGGGTAGCCTAGTGGTTAGAGTGTAGAGGCGGCAGGGTAGCCTAGTGGTTAGAGTGTAGAGGCGGCAGGGTAGCCTAGTGGTTAGAGTGTTGGACTAGTAACCGGAAGGTTGCGAGTTCAAACCCCCGAGCTGACAAGGTACAAATCTGTCGTTCTGCCCCTGAACAGGCAGTTAACCCACTGTTCCCAGACCAGTTAACCCACTGTTCCTAGACCAGTTAACCCACTGTTCCTAGACCAGTTAACCCACTGTTCCTAGGCCGTCATTGAAAATAAGAATCTGTTCTTAACTGACTTGCCTCGTTAAATAAAGGTAAAATAAATAAATGAAAAACCCAGAGAGAATGAATGATTGTGTGTTTATATTTTTCTAAGTAGAACGTTTCTTGACTCACCACCTCCCCTTATCTCTTTATCACCAGTAAATCACCACTCTTCTTCCTCTATGTTCAGAGCATCAACTTCCCTCAGAGAGGATGAGGTCTCTGGCAGCCGACTTCAATGAATCCAAAACCACATTTCTCCAGGACCTGCGGAGACAAGTTCTCCACGGCCTTCCCTTAACCCAGGGAGAGGGCGTGGAGGTGGAGCGGGTTGTGAACAGAGCCGTGGAGGTGGAGCGGGTTGTGAACAGAGCCGTGGAGGTGGAGCGGGTTGTGAACAGAGCCGTGGAGGTGGAGCGGGTTGTGAACAGAGCCGTGGAGGTGGAGCGGGTTGTGAACAGAGCCGTGGAGGTGGAGCGGGTTGTGAACAGAGCCGTGGAGGTGGAGCGGGTTGTGAACAGAGCCGTGGAGGTGGAGCGGGTTGTGAACAGAGCCGTGGAGGTGGAGCGGGTTGTGAACAGAGCCGTGGAGGTGGAGCGGGTTGTGAACAGAGCCGTGGAGGTGGAGCGGGTTGTGAACAGAGCCGTGGACGTCTTCAACAAAGAGAAACAGGAAATCATTGCAAGATACCTTCCTCCTTATGACACAGAAAATGAGGGATAGATGATTATGAGCCATTATGTCACTTTCATTGATTCTATGTAAATAGACACACATATTGACGTTAGTAATTACATTTCTATATTTTTCTGACAAAATGTCCAACCTGTTAGGTGCATATACAGGGTGGAACCAAGCAAGGTAGAACCAAGCAAGGTGGAACCAAGCAAGGTGGAACCAAGCAAGGTAGAACCAAGCAAGGTGGAACCAAGCAAGGTAGAACCAAGCAAGGTGGAACCTAGCAAGGTGGAACCAAGCAAGGTGGAACCAAGCAAGGTAGAACCAAGCAAGGTAGAACCAAGCAAGGTGGAACCAAGCAAGGTGGAACCAAGCAAGGTAGAACCAAGCAAGGTAGAACCAAGCAAGGTGGAACCAAGCAAGGTGGAACCTAGCAAGGTGGAACCAAGCAAGGTGGAACCTAGCAAGGTGGAACCTAGCAAGGTGGAACCTAGCAAGGTGGAACCAAGCAAGGTGGAACCTAGCAAGGTGGAACCTAGCAAGGTGGAACCTAGCAAGGTAGAACCTAGCAAGGTAGAACCTAACAGGGTGGAATGTGGAGGCTAACTTAGCCGTAGCACTGGGTGGAACCTAGCAAGGTGGAAATGTGGAGGCTAACTTAGCCGTAGCACTGGGTGGAACCTAACAAGGTGGAAATGTGGAGGCTAACTTAGCCGTAGCACTGGGTGGAACCTAACAAGGTGGAAATGTGGAGGCTAACTTAGCCGTAGCACTGGGTGGAACCTAGCAAGGTGGAAATGTGGAGGCTAACTTAGCCGTAGCACTGGGTGGAACCTAGCAAGGTGGAAATGTGGAGGCTAACTTAGCCGTAGCACTGGGTGGAACCTAGCAAGGTGGAAATGTGGAGGCTAACTTAGCCGTAGCACTGGGTGGAACCTAACAAGGTGGAAATGTGGAGGCTAACTTAGCCGTAGCACTGGGTGGAACCTAACAAGGTGGAAATGTGGAGGCTAACTTAGCCGTAGCACTGGGTGGAACCTAGCAAGGTGGAAATGTGGAGGCTAACTTAGCCGTAGCACTGGGTGGAACCTAGCAAGGTGGAAATGTGGAGGCTAACTTAGCCGTAGCACTGGGTGGAACCTAGCAAGGTGGAAATGTGGAGGCTAACTTAGCCGTAGCACTGGGTGGAACCTAGCAAGGTGGAAATGTGGAGGCTAACTTAGCCGTAGCACTGGGTGGAACCTAGCAAGGTGGAAATGTGGAGGCTAACTTAGCCGTAGCACTGGGTGGAACCTAACAAGGTGGAAATGTGGAGGCTAACTTAGCCGTAGCACTGGGTGGAACCTAACAAGGTGGAAATGTGGAGGCTAACTTAGCCGTAGCACTGGGTGGAACCTAGCAAGGTGGAAATGTGGAGGCTAACTTAGCCGTAGGACTGGGTGGAACCTAGCAAGGTAGAAATGTGGAGGCTAACTTAGCCGTAGCACTGGGTGGAACCTAGCAAGGTGGAAATGTGGAGGCTAACTTAGCCGTAGCACTGGTTGGAACCTAGCAAGGTGGAAATGTGGAGGCTAACTTGGCCGTAGCACTGGGTGGAACCTAACAAGGTGGTAATGCGGAGGCTAACTTAGCCGTAGCACTGTGAGTGATCAAGATCCAGCTGGCATAATGGTGAACACTTGAAGATAATTTTTTACTGTTCTGTCAAACATAATTTAAAATGATCAAATGTTCATCTACTTTAGCCGAACAGCAGGGGACATTTTAAGAGTGAGACTGTACTGACTAACATCATGAAACATTAAAATGTAGATGTAAACCGAGTGTTGATACTTAATGTAGCGTTGCGCTGTTATGGACACTTCCTGATTGTGATGTCATCATCCACTGAAAACAAAATGGTCAAAAATGCAAATAAAATTCCCATTGAGATCGATATGTTTTGTGTTTTTATGGGAAAAGGACACCTACCTTTCTATTTAAAGCTCTTTGGAAACCACATTCTACAGAGAATAAGAGGTGTTATTTCCTGGGGACAGAAAAGGCACTGCATCACAGGAATGAATGACCCGGTCTGTGAGAGCCAGAAATCTTGCTTTTTTTGTAGGTGACCAAATACTTATTTTCCACCATAATTTGCAAATAAATTCTTAAAAAATCCTACAATGTGATTTTCTGGATTTTTTTTCTCATTTCGTCTGTCATAGTTGAAGTGTACCTATGATGAAAATTACAGGCCTCTCTCATCTTTTTAAGTGGGAGAACTTGCACAATTGGTGGCTCACTAAATACTTTTTTGCCCCACTGTATATGGTTTTATAGAGGGCTGTTTGACAACATGTTGTACAATGTCCATGTATATGGTTTTATAGAGGGCTGTTTGACAACATGTAGTAAGTACAATGTCCATGTATATGGTTTTTGCATGATGGTCTCAAGTTAGGCGAAGGGAGGGAGGCCTCCTTAACGCGCAACAAGATAAATCCTCTTCAGCACCACGGACAGCACCAGCGAATATTCACTTATTTCATGATTTCTGTTTTGTTGAAATATAAACTATAGAAGAGTCCCTGTCAATTTGAATATTTTACTTCCTGTAAAGGCAACCTTCCCGCAGGAAACATATCACACAACTATGCCATCAAATAGTCTCTGCGTGACCTCTATAGCCCTCTCTACGTGACCTCTATACCCCTCTACGTGACCTCTATGCCCCTCTCTATGTGACCTCTATGCCCCTCTCTATGTGACCTCTATACCCCTCTCTACGTGACCTCTATACCCCTCTCTACGTGACCTCTATACCCCTCTCTATGTGACCTCTATACCCCTCTCTACGTGACCTCTATGTGACCTCTATACCCCTCTCTACGTGACCTCTATGTGACCTCTATACCCCTCTCTATGTGACCTCTATACCTCTCTCTACGTGACCTCTATGCCCCTCTCTACGTGACCTCTATACCCCTCTACGTGACCTCTATGCCCCTCTCTATGTGACCTCTATACCCCTCTCTACGTGACCTCTATACCCCTCTCTACGTGACCTCTATACCCCTCTCTATGTGACCTCTATACCCCTCTCTACGTGACCTCTATGTGACCTCTATACCCCTCTCTACGTGACCTCTATGTGACCTCTATACCCCTCTCTATGTGAGCTCTATACCTCTCTCTACGTGACCTCTATGCCCCTCTCTACGTGACCTCTATACCCCTCTCTGCGTGACCTCTATACCCCTCTCTACGTGACCTCTATGCCCCTCTCTATGTGACCTCTATACCCCTCTCTACGTGACCTCTATACCCCTCTCTACGTGACCTCTATACCCCTCTCTATGTGACCTCTATACCCCTCTCTACGTGACCTCTATGTGACCTCTATACCCCTCTCTACGTGACCTCTATACCCCTCTCTATGTGACCTCTATACCTCTCTCTACGTGACCTCTATACCCTCTCTGCGTGACCTCTATACCCCTCTCTACGTGACCTCTATACCCCTCTCTACGTGACCTCTATACCCGTCTCTACGTGACCTCTATACCCCTCTCTACGTGACCTCTATACCCCTCTCTACGTGACCTCTATACCCCTCTCTACGTGACCTCTATAGCCCTCTCTACGTGACCTCTATACCCCTCTCTACGTGACCTCTATACCCCTCTCTACGTGACCTCTATACCCCTCTACGTGACCTCTATACCCCTCTCTACGTGACCTCTATACCCCTCTACGTGACCTCTATACCCCTCTCTACGTGACCTCTATACCCCTTTCTACGTGACCTCTATACCCCTTTCTACGTGACCTCTATACCCCTCTACGTGACCTCTATACCCCTTTCTACGTGACCTCTATACCCCTCTCTACGTGACCTCTATGTGACCTCTATACCCCTCTCTACGTGACCTCTATACCCCTCTCTACGTGACCTCTATACCTCTCTCTACGTGACCTCTATACCCCTCTCTGCGTGACCTCTATACCCCTCTCTACGTGACCTCTATACCCCTCTCTACGTGACCTCTATACCCGTCTCTACGTGACCTCTATACCCCTCTCTGCGTGACCTCTATACCCCTCTCTACGTGAACTCTATACCCCTCTCTACGTGACCTCTATACCCCTCTACGTGACCTCTATACCCCTCTCTACGTGACCTCTATACCCCTTTCTACGTGACCTCTATACCCTTTCTACGTGACCTCTATACCCCTCTACGTGACCTCTATACCCCTTTCTACGTGACCTCTATACCCCTCTCTACGTGACCTCTATACCCCTCTCTACGTGATCTCTATACCCCTCTCTACGTGACCTCTATACCCCTCTACGTGACCTCTATAGCCCTCTCTACGTGACCTCTATACCCGTCTCTACGTGACCTCTATACCCGTCTCTACGTGACCTCTATAGCCCTCTCTACGTGACCTCTATACCCGTCTCTACGTGACCTCTATACCCGTCTCTACGTGACCTCTACGTGACCTCTATACCCCTCTCTACGTGATCTCTATAGCCCTCTCTACGTGACCTCTATACCCCTCTCTACGTGACCTCTACGTGACCTCTACGTGACCTCTATACCCCTTTCTACGTGACCTCTATACCCGTCTCTACGTGACCTCTACGTGACCTCTATACCCGTCTCTACGTGACCTCTACGTGACCTCTATACCCCTCTCTACGTGACCTCTACGTGACCTCTACGTGACCTCTACGTGACCTCTATACCCCTCTCTACGTGACCTCTACGTGACCTCTATACCCGTCTCTACGTGACCTCTACGTGACCTCTACGTGACCTCTATAACTATAGCCTCTGAAATCAGAAAGTCTGTTGTTCTAACTTCTTAATAACCAAATAATAAAAAGTCCTGTATTTACAACAGGCCTCTTAGTAATGGTAATAATGTAATATATTACAACAGGCCTCTTAGTAATGGTAATAATGTAATATATTACAATAGGCCTCTTAGTAATGGTAATAATGTAATATATTACAACAGGCCTCTTAGTAATGGTAATAATGTAATATATTACAATAGGCCTCTTAGTAATGGTAATAATGTAATATATTACAACAGGCCTCTTAGTAATGGTAATAATGTAATATATTACAACAGGCCTCTTAGTAATGGTAATAATGTAATATATTACAATAGGCCTTAGTAATGGTAATAATGTAATATATTACAACAGGCCTCTTAGTAATGGTAATAATGTAATATATTACAACAGGCTTCTTAGTAATGGTAATAATGTAATATATTACAACAGGCCTCTTAGTAATGGTAATAATGTAATATATTACAACAGGCCTCTTAGTAATGGTAATAATGTAATATATTACAATAGGCCTTAGTAATGGTAATAATGTAATATATTACAACAGGCCTCTTAGTAATGGTAATAATGTAATATATTACAACAGGCCTCTTAGTAATGGTAATAATGTAATATATTACAATAGGCCTTAGTAATGGTAATAATGTAATATATTACAACAGGCCTCTTAGTAATGGTAATAATGTAATATATTACAACAGGCCTCTTAGTAATGGTAATAATGTAATATATTACAATAGGCCTTAGTAATGGTAATAATGTAATATATTACAACAGGCCTTAGTAATGGTAATAATGTAATATATTACAACAGGCCTTAGTAATGGTAATAATGTAATATATTACAACAGGCCTCTTAGTAATGGTAATAATGTAATATATTACAACAGGCCTTAGTAATGGTAATTATGTAATATATTACAATAGGCCTCTTAGTAATGGTAATAATGTAATATATTACAACAGGCCTTAGTAATGGTAATAATGTAATATATTACAATAGGCCTCTTAGTAATGGTAATAATGTAATATATTACAATAGGCCTTAGTAATGGTAATAATGTAATATATTACAACAGGCCTCTTAGTAATGGTAATAATGTAATATATTACAATAGGCCTTAGTAATGGTAATAATGTAATATATTACAACAGGCCTCTTAGTAATGGTAATAATGTAATATATTACAATAGGCCTTAGTAATGGTAATAATGTAATATATTACAACAGGCCTCTTAGTAATGGTAATAATGTAATATATTACAACAGGCCTCTTAGTAATGGTAATAATGTAATATATTACAACAGGCCTCTTAGTAATGGTAATAATGTAATATATTACAATAGGCCTTAGTAATGGTAATAATGTAATATATTACAATAGGCCTCTTAGTAATGGTAATAATGTAATATATTACAATAGGCCTCTTAGTAATGGTAATAATGTAATATATTACAATAGGCCTCTTAGTAATGGTAATAATGTAATATATTACAATAGGCCTTAATAATGGTAATAATGTAATATATTACAATAGGCCTTAATAATGTAATATATTACAATAGGCCTCTTAGTAATGGTAATAATGTAATATATTACAATAGGCCTATATGATATTAATACTAAACTCAGTCTTCTTAGTAATGGTAATAATGTAATATATTACAATAGGCCTATATGATATTAATACTAAACTCAGTCTTCTTAGTAATGGTAATAATGTAATATATTACAATAGGCCTATATGATATTAATACTAAACTCAGTCTTCTTAGTAATGGTAATAATGTAATATATTACAATAGGCCTATATGATATTAATACTAAACTCAGTCTTCTTAGTAATGGTAATAATGTAATATATTACAATAGGCCTATATGATATTAATACTAAACTCAGTCTTCTTAGTAATGGTAATAATGTAATATATTACAATAGGCCTATATGATATAAATACTAAACTCAGTCTTCTTAGTAATGGTAATAATGTAATATATTACAATAGGCCTATATGATATTAATACTAAACTCAGTCTTCTTAGTAATGGTAATAATGTAATATATTACAATAGGCCTATATGATATTAATACTAAACTCAGTCTTCTTAGTAATGGTAATAATGTAATATATTACAATAGGCCTATATGATATTAATACTAAACTCAGTCTTCTTAGTAATGGTAATAATGTAATATATTACAATAGGCCTATATGATATTAATACTAAACTCAGTCTTCTTAGTAATGGTAATAATGTAATATATTACAATAGGCCTATATGATATTAATACTAAACTCAGTCTTCTTAGTAATGGTAATAATGTAATATATTACAATAGGCCTATATGATATTAATACTAAACTCAGTCTTCTTAGTAATGGTAATAATGTAATATATTACAATAGGCCTATATGATATAAATACTAAACTCAGTCTTCTTAGTAATGGTAATAATGTAATATATTACAATAGGCCTATATGATATTAATACTAAACTCAGTCTTCTTAGTAATGGTAATAATGTAATATATTACAATAGGCCTATATGATATTAATACTAAACTCAGTCTTCTTAGTAATGGTAATAATGTAATATATTACAGTTACTGTAACAAATGACAATAACATAAAAGTCCTTTTCAAGGTGTTAACATGTGACTCAAATTATACACTGAACAAAAATATAACCACAACATGTAGAGTGAAGGTCCCATGTTTCATGAGCTGAAATAAAGGACCCCCCCCCCCCCCCCCCCCCCCCCAAAGAAATCATTAAAAAACATATTTATCTCAAATGTTGTGCCCAAATTTGTCTACATCCGTGTTAGTGACCTTTTCCCCTTCGCCAAGATAATCCATCCACCTGACAGATGTGGCATTAGAGGATTTGGCAGTACGTCCAACCAGCCTCACAACCCCAGTGTGTAACCCTGCCAGCCCAGGACCTCCACATCCAGCTTCTTCCCCTGTGGGATCTGAGACCAGCCATCTGGACTGTTGATTAAACTGTGGGTTTGCACAACCATAGATATTTTACACAGGCTGTTAGAAACCGTCTCAGGGAAGCTCATCTGCTCGTTGTCCTCACCAGGGTCTCGACCTGACTGCAGTTCTGCATCGTAATCGACTCCAGTGGGCAAATGCTCACCTTCGATGGCCACTGGCCTCGCTGGAGAAGTGTTCTCTTCACGGATGAATCCCTGGTTTCAACTGTACCGGGCAGATCGTGTGTTTGGCATCGTGTGGGCAAGCGGTTTACTGATGTCAACTTTGTGAACAGAGTGCCCCATGGTGGTGGTGGGGTTGTAGTATGGGCAGGCATAAGCTACGGACAACGAACACAATTACATTTTATCGATGGCAATTTGAATACACAGAGATACCGTGACGAGATCCTGAGGCTCATTGTCGTGCCATTCATCCACCGCCATCACCTCATGTTTCAGCATGATAATACACAGCCCCATGTCGCAAGGATCTGTACAGAATTCCTGGAAGCTGAAAATGTCCCAGTTCTTCCATGGCCTGCACTCTCACCAGACATGTCACTCAATGAGCATGTTTGGGATGCTCTGGATCGACGTGTACGACAGCGTGGTTCCAGGTCCCGCCAATATCCAGAAACTTCATACAGCCATTTGAAGAGGAGTGGGACAACAACATTCCACAGGCCACAATCAACAGCCTGATCAACTCTATGTGAAGGAGATGTGTCACGCTGCATGAGGCAAATGGTTTGTCACACCAGATACTGACTGGTTTTCTGATCCACTCCCCTGTTCTGTTTGTTAAGGTTTGTTTGTCTGTATTCCCAGTCATGTGAAATCCATAGATTTGGGCCTAATGAATTTATTTATTAGACTGATTTCCTCATATGAACTGTGACTCTTTTGAATCTTTTACATTTTTGCATTTTTAAATGTGTAATTTTCTTCCGTGTAAATCAGAATCTACATATTTCTACCCTGTGGTGTTTCATATCATAACATTACTTTCTCCATAGTCCAATATAGAGAATTGATTGGGAGCCAATCCTACACATCCTAGATCACTGCATAGAAAACACCAGTCCAATACAGGGACCATTAGACACTCTGCTACATCAATCTATGTTTCCAGAAAACAAACAGGATGTGAAATATGAAAAACAAACTCCAGGCTCTGATCTGTGCAAATCATTTCCAATACTCAGGAAAGGGGTGGTGTTACGTTACTGTCTGTAAGGACCACAATCATTTCCAATACTCAGGAAAGGGGTGGTGTTACGTTATTGTCTGTAAGGACCACAATCATTTCCAATACTCAGGAAAGGGGTGGTGTTACGTTACTGTCTGTAAGGACCACAATCATTTCCAATACTCAGGAAAGGGGTGGTGTTACGTTACTGTCTGTAAGGACCACAATCATTTCCAATACTCAGGAAAGGGGTGGTGTTACGTTACTGTCTGTAAGGACCACAATCATTTCCAATACTCAGGAAAGGGGTGGTGTTACGTTACTGTCTGTAAGGACCACAATCATTTCCAATACTCAGGAAAGGGGTGGTGTTACGTTACTGTCTGTAAGGACCACAATCATTTCCAATACTCAGGAAAGGGGTGGTGTTACGTTATTGTCTGTAAGGACCACAATCATTTCCAACACGGCTACAACTGTTACGTGAAATACTTTTAAATACTTTTTAAAACAGGTTCAGAAGAATACTTTGGCCTTTTGATGCAGTACGATTTATCCAAGTCCGAATGATTAGTCTCCAACGCAAATGGTATTTATGCTACAGATCATTGTTGATTTAGGAGGTATTAGCTAAAGAGCACCAGGTAATATAAATCAGTAAGGCTGAAGGTAAGAAATGATGTGATTGGCAGAAACAGAGGATGTCTGAATGTGGAACAGAGAACACATGGAATCAACCGGAATGTGGAACAGAGAGAGAACACATGGAATCAACCGGAATGTGGAACAGAGAGAGAACACATGGAATCAATCTGAATGTGTAGCAGAGAACACATGGAATCAATCTTAAAGTGGACCAGAGAACACATGGAATCAACCGGAATGTGGAACAGAGAACACATGGAATCAATCTGAATGTGGAACAGAGAGAGAACACATGGAATCAATCTGAATGTGTAGCAGAGAACACATGGAATCAATCTTAATGTGGACCAGAGAACACATGGAATCAACCGGAATGTGGAACAGAGAACACATGGAATCAATCTGAATGTGGAACAGAGAACACATGGAATCAACCGGAATGTGGAACAGAGAACACATGGAATCAACCGGAATGTGGAACAGAGAGAGAACACATGGAATCAATCTGAATGTGTAGCAGAGAACACATGGAATCAATCTTAATGTGGACCAGAGAACACATGGAATCAACCGGAATGTGGAACAGAGAACACATGGAATCAATCTGAATGTGGAACAGAGAGAGAACACATGGAATCAATCTGAATGTGTAGCAGAGAACACATGGAATCAATCTTAATGTGGACCAGAGAACACATGGAATCAACCGGAATGTGGAACAGAGAACACATGGAATCAATCTGAATGTGGAACAGAGAACACATGGAATCAACCGGAATGTGGAACAGAGAACACATGGAATCAACCGGAATGTGGAACAGAGAACACATGGAATCAACCGGAATGTGGAACAGAGAACACATGGAATCAACCGGAACGTGGACCAGAGAACACATGGAATCAACCGGAATGTGGAACAGAGAACACATGGAATCAACCGGAACGTGGACCAGAGAACACATGGAATCAACCGGAATGTGGAACAAAGAACACATGGAATCAACCGGAATGTGGACCAGAGAACACATGGAATCAATCTGAATGTGGAACAGAGAACACATGGAATCAACCGGAATGTGGAACAGAGAACACGTGGAATCAATCTGAATGTGGAACAGAGCAGAGTAAATTACAGAGTGAAATCATGTCTAAGCTGAAAGCATCAATATGCACAGATGTCATTCACTTCAAGCCGTTGATATAATATTACGTTTTTACACTCACAATAAAGTGAGACACCCCTATACACAATGTATAACAAAGCCTGTCTGTTTGTCAATGTTGATGAGCACCTGTTTGGACCAATGGGCTTGTTCATGCTTCATGCCTTAACTCCTCACGCCATTTACACAACACTGTATATAGACTTTTTCTATTGTGTTTTCGACTGTACATTTGTTTATTCCATGTGTAACTCTGTGTTGTTGTTTATTCCATGTGTAACTCTGTGTTGTTGTTTATTCCATGTGTAACTCTGTGTTGTTGTTTATTCCATGTGTAACTCTGTGTTGTTGTTTATTCCATGTGTAACTCTGTGTTGTTGTTTATTCCATGTGTAACTCTGTGTTGTTGTTTACTCCATGTGTAACTCTGTGTTGTTGTTTATTCCATGTGTAACTCTGTGTTGTTGTTTATTCCATGTGTAACTCTGTGTTGTTGTTTATTCCATGTGTAACTCTGTGTTGTTGTTTACTCCATGTGTAACTCTGTGTTGTTGTTTACTCCATGTGTAACTCTGTGTTGTTGTTTATTCCATGTGTAACTCTGTGTTGTTGTTTACTCCATGTGTAACTCTGTGTTGTTGTTTATTCCATGTGTAACTCTGTGTTGTTGTTTATTCCATGTGTAACTCTGTGTTGTTGTTTACTCCATGTGTAACTCTGTGTTGTTGTTTACTCCATGTGTAACTCTGTGTTGTTGTTTACTCCATGTGTAACTCTGTGTTGTTGTTTATTCCATGTGTAACTCTGTGTTGTTGTTTACTCCATGTGTAACTCTGTGTTGTTGTTTATTCCATGTGTAACTCTGTGTTGTTGTTTACTCCATGTGTAACTCTGTGTTGTTGTTTACTCCATGTGTAACTCTGTGTTGTTGTTTATTCCATGTGTAACTCTGTGTTGTTGTTTATTCCATGTGTAACTCTGTGTTGTTGTTTATTCCATGTGTAACTCTGTGTTGTTGTTTATTCCATGTGTAACTCTGTGTTGTTGTTTATTCCATGTGTAACTCTGTGTTGTTGTTTATTCCATGTGTAACTCTGTGTTGTTGTTTATTCCATGTGTAACTCTGTGTTGTTGTTTACTCCATGTGTAACTCTGTGTTGTTGTTTACTCCATGTGTAACTCTGTGTTGTTGTTTACTCCATGTGTAACTCTGTGTTGTTGTTTACTCCATGTGTAACTCTGTGTTGTTGTTTACTCCATGTGTAACTCTGTGTTGTTGTTTACTCCATGTGTAACTCTGTGTTGTTGTTTATTCCATGTGTAACTCTGTGTTGTTGTTTACTCCATGTGTAACTCTGTGTTGTTGTTTACTCCATGTGTAACTCTGTGTTGTTGTTTATTCCATGTGTAACTCTGTGTTGTTGTTTATTCCATGTGTAACTCTGTGTTGTTGTTTGTGTCGAACTGCTTTGCTTTATCTTGGACAGGTCACAGTTGTAAATGAGAACTTGTTCTCAACTTGCCTACCTGGTTAAATAAAAGGTTACTTTTAAAAAATAAGAAGTGACTTTCTTTAAATTCTCAGACGGCACCGAGGAGGACACGTGATAAATGTCTCCAACCTCCAGATTGCTTTCTTTAAATTCTCAGACGGCACCGAGGAGGACACGTGATAAATGTCTCCAACCTCCAGATTGCTTTCTTTAAATTCTCAGACGGCACCGAGGAGGACACGTGATAAATGTCTCCAACCTCCAGATTGCTTTCTTTAAATTCTCAGACGGCACCGAGGAGGACACGTGATAAATGTCTCCAACCTCCAGATTGCTTTCTTTAAATTCTCAGACGGCACCGAGGAGGACACGTGATAAATGTCTCCAACCTCCAGATTGCTTTCTTTAAATTCTCAGACGGCACCGAGGAGGACACGTGATAAATGTCTCCAACCTCCAGATTGCTTTCTTTAAATTCTCAGACGGCACCGAGGAGGACACGTGATAAATGTCTCCAACCTCCAGATTGCTTTCTTTAAATTCTCAGACGGCACCGAGGAGGACACGTGATAAATGTCTCCAACCTCCAGATTGCTTTCTTTAAATTCTCAGACGGCACCGAGGAGGACACGTGATAAATGTCTCCAACCTCCAGATTGCTTTCTTTAAATTCTCAGACGGCACCGAGGAGGACACGTGATAAATGTCTCCAACCTCCAGATTGCTTTCTTTAAATTCTCAGACGGCACCGAGGAGGACACGTGATAAATGTCTCCAACCTCCAGATTGCTTTCTTTAAATTCTCAGACGGCACCGAGGAGGACACGTGATAAATGTCTCCAACCTCCAGATTGCTTTCTTTAAATTCTCAGACGGCACCGAGGAGGACACGTGATAAATGTCTCCAACCTCCAGATTGCGTTCCCATTTATAGAAACATCAATTCCTCATTTCAAAGTAACACTCACTCTCTTAAGTTATATAATCAAATAAAAAACTACACAATAAAATCGAGATCAGAATCGCTCTGATCCCTGATTATCATAAACACGGGAATAAGTGCATGTTCTCTGTGAGACGACCAAACATCGTTCGAATTCATCTCTCTGGTTACTGTGGAAGTCAGTCACTGCGTGTGCTGCCCGCGAGCGAAGTGGCAGGCGAAGTCATACTTGTTCCTGCACTTACAGCCGCAGACATTACACTGGAAGGGGTTCTCGTAGCCGTGGCAACCCATGTGAATGGTATACATGATGTTGTCTGAGAAGTAGGTGTCGCAGTGCTGGCAGCTGTGCAGCATCTGTGGGTCTGGGTGCTGTGTGCTACCGAGCAGGGCAGGGGTACTGGGCTGGCTGTTACTAATGCTAGCTGAGCTGGTGCGTGTGTGTGCACTGTGCTCACTGCTGGGTTCTGGGTCCACAGGGCTGGGGCTGTAGTTCCTGCTATGGCCTGCAGGGGGTTGGAGGTCCTCGGGGCTGGTTGGGGAGGAGGTTTGGTGGTGGTGGTGGTGGTAGTGGTGGTGGTGGGCACCACTTTGACTGGTGGACAAAGATACTGACACTGCAATCGGTGCACCAGAGGCCTGCTGGATGAGGAACGGCTTGACGTCGTTACAGGACAGTCTGTCAGGAGACACGGGGGTCTGGTCCACTGGGGGGAGGTTGGACAACTGGCCTGCCAGCGTAGACAGCTGGTTCAGTGGATTATTGTCCACCATCATGTCACTGTTGACATCCCTGCTGGCTCCTCCCCCTCCTCCAGTCCCATGGTCCTTCACATCGCTCTCGTACACCTCGTGGTTCAGGTAGTCTGGTTTCCCCACCACCATGGAGGGAGGGCTGAAGTTGATGAGGAGGTGTCTGCTGTAGCCTCCCAGGCCCAGGGAGCTGCCACTCTTCTTCTGTAGGACGTTCAGCATCTTCTTGTTGGACAGGAAGGCGGGCAGCCCCGCCCCCTTCATGGGTAAAAGCTTGTGGCGGCGCCGGCGGTGGTGGGACAGGTTGCTGCGGTCGCTGCAACGGAAGGAGCAGAGGTCACACTTGTAGGGCTTCTCTCCCGTGTGGGAGCGCATGTGGGCCTCAAGGTGGCGCTCGTAGGCAGAGGCGAAGGGGCACAGCTGGCAGCGGTGAGGCTTCTCTCCTGTTAAATCAACAAAGAGGGAATGTTTAGGTTTATTTGAACATCTCGGCACAACTCCAACATCCATTCAAATGTAACGTCACACAATATAAATACAAGTTTAAAAAATGTTTAGATCCTAACTATATGGGTTGGTGCAAAGGGGGCGGACTGACCATCTGGCATGTTGGGCAAATGCCAGATGGGCTGGTCCATTTTTACCTGTGTGAATTCTGATGTGCTCTATCAAGCGAGCGGTGCCTTTACTGGCGTAGCTGCAGTAGCTACACTTGAGCTTGCCGTCGAAAGTCCTCTGAAAGCCGTCCACCAGCAGCCCAGAGCTGTCGTCCAGAGAGACTTCCACCGACCCATTGTGATGATCGCTGTCTGGGAGAGCTGCTACTACCGGGAGAGGAGACGACAACACACAGAATTAAATAGATACTTTACAGTCAGCGATTAAAAAAAAATATATATATATATATATATATATACATCATAAGTTAAAAGTAAATTACTCTGATAGTGTTCATAACAGTCTCACCAGCTTGGAGGTGGTCGGGCTCTATCTCCCCACCGACAGAGCCCGAGATCATGTTGACATGGTGTGTTTGCTGTGTCAGGTACTCTTGAAAGTCCTTTATGAAATCCAGAGGTTTTAGATCATCATCCATTTGGCAAGATGGGGTGTTATATGATGACTTCTGATCACTCCCCCCGAAACCTGTAAGATAAGGCAATAATATATATTTTTAAAACCTTTATTTAACTAAGCATGGCAGTTAAAGAACAAATTCTTATTTACAATGACAGCCTAGCTGGGAACAGTGGGTTAACTGCCTTGTTCAGGGGTAGAACGACAGACTTGTACCTTGACAGCTCAGGGATTTGATCTTGCAACCTTTCGGTTCCTAGTCCAACACTCTAACCACTAGGCTACCTGCTTGACGATTTAACATAATGAACCACATGATAATCACATTGTTACATGTATGCCATGACCTATAGCCCGATATTGGACTAAATGACCTAACGTTACTGCTTAGTCCAAAGAACTTAGATGTTCTGTTTAAGGGGCGACAGGGTAGCCTAGTGGTTAGAACGTTGGGCTAATAACCGGAAGGTTGCAAGTTCAAATCCCAGAGCTGACTGTCGTTCTGCCCCTGAACAGGCAGTTAACCTAGGCCGTCATTAAATATAAGAATTTGTTCTTAACTGACTTGCCTAAATAAAGATAAAATAAGGGCAAAACAGAACAGCCAAATACTCCCGTCTAAACGTGAATCGGTACGGTTCTTGAAATATATATCGCCCGAATTTTGATAGCACAACAAAATAATTTCACAAATGCTAAATAAACATTGTATGTAGTGTACAGTGTTTTAACCGCTGCAGCCGATAGTATTTTTCAGTGAAAACTGTTTGTGGCATCGGTCTTTCGTTTAGACACAGGTTAGATGCAAACGTGTAAATATGGCCGTGTGGGAATCTAACCCAATAAAGGCGTGTCAGTTTAACAACTTGTTTATTTTTTCGCCTGATATGAAAGATACGGTTATTATGATTCCAAAAACCGTACAGCTATGCGGTTAATGTTCAAACCGGCCGTCGCGGCTCTTATTAATAAAACTCCCCCCTTTACTGAAAACGCCTTCCTCCAGTGACTCTTTCAATGTAATGGAACTGAGAGTCATGATCAAAGACGAGCTATAACCATAAACCATTATGTGGGCAGTCAGTCACGATCATAAGTATGTTGTCACCCCAAAACATCTCATAACAGTGGCAACATGACACGCAGCATGTTGATACACCGCCCATAACTCCACTACTACCGGCGTTGCTCGTTAACGTTAGTTAATATCACGTTAGTAATGTGAGCTAGACATTTTACTTACCAGCTGGTCGTCAATCACAGCACCGTTAAAAAAGATATATACACGATAACTTACGCGTCCCCATCCGTTCTTATGTTAATTCTAAGACCGATGTCAAGATGGACATTTCAAACACGATCTAGACAATCAAAATATATGTGATGACAAGTTAATGTTATCTGGTTGTGCTAAAACAAAGAGAGAATGAGAGAGCAGGGAGCTCTATGTGTTATAGTAGCTATGCAACAGTAAAAGGACTCCCATTTCAGAAGCACAGAGCTGACTGTCAGTGAAAAGCTCCTAGTTGGAAATACAACAGCAGAAAGAGAAAGGGTTTGCCTAGAGAAACATCTTTATTTGATTAAAGATACCCTGCGTATATAAAATTGAAGACATGAGTAAAAGCTGATCACGTTCTACCAAAGTGAAAGATGCGAAAACCGTTCCACGGTCGCTGTTTCACCCGGTCATTAGGAAAGTGAACACACTCAGATGTAAACAAGAGAAAAACATGGCTTCGCCCTTGATCAGGTGCTTCTCAAAGGTGAGACGAATAAGTAATGCAAAAGCGGTTTCTTCGTTCACATTGTTGTTTTTAGGATATGATGTCTTTGTGTAGTCATACTTAATTAGAAATACGAACTTAGATAGTGAGTGTTTTTTGTAACTTTAAATTACCCCATTTCGTAACCTGCTATCACACAACGCGTTGGCTAGTTAGCTGCATGATAATAAAAATGACATAACGTTAGCTAGTTAGTTACCGCCTGCGTCAGTTACACCACAAGTTACTCATGAAGAAATGTCCTGCCTGTGTCACTGCTTTTTATCTTGTCCTATATAGCCACTCTCTCATATTCACTCATGCTGGAGTATGGATGTTTGTTGCCTGACGACTCAAACTGAATTGTTCCAGTGCTCTATTGTCGCTAGCTAAGTTCACTATTTAACATTTTAGAAGTGCTCAGAAAGTGATTTTTTTTTAACCTGAGTGCCAAAACATTCAAGAGCTAAAGGTGCTCAAAGTTGACCTATTCTGCATACCCCACTTTACCATGAGACACTACTGGAAACAAATAAACGGTTGAGTTTGATATCATAAAAGCTTACAAACAGGGTTTGTCAACGTTCTCTGATGTCTGGACCTCCAACTATATTTGTATATGTTGTAGCCCTACTTGTGCCCACCATTGGTTGAGACAACATGATCTTGAATACAGGGTGGGTATAATGTTTTGGCGGATAAATTTACTAAAATGGGAATAAAATTGGAAATGCTACTTAAAAATGAATTAATGCTTTTGTAGATAATTTATATTTAAGGTAAATAAAAAAATTAAAATAAATTCAAAAATTGTCCATTTTTATTTTATTTTTTATTGACAACCCTGTTTTTAAGCTTTTATGAAATCAAACTCAACTGTTTATTTTTTCTGGTGATGAAGACATGGATGTCTCATGGTATGGTGGGGTATGCTAAATAGGTCACATTTCTCTTGAATGTTTTAGCATTCATGTCCAAAAAGTCACTTTCCGAGCACTTCTACGACAGGCAAATATGTGTGAAAGGTTTGGTACAAATCAAAAGGGGTGCTGTCAAAAAGGGATTGAATTCAAATGGATTTAATCAAATGGATGGTTGCCCTAACAAGGAGTTTGGGTAGCCAGGCAAATCTTTTTGGGGGGGATTGAGTAGAGTGGCAACTTTTTGCCTAGACACTCAAGTTGTATCATGTCATCCATCAGCGAAAATGTAACTGGTGTTATTTCAGGTTGGTAGGCAGGTGTCCCGACCATGGAGTGTGTGCCAACATGGGCTGCGGAACAGATCCACCCAACCAGACATGTCTGCAGAGCAGGCTGCTGCTCTGGGGGTCTCCTACCCTCCACTACAGACATATTCTGAGGAGGAGGGGATGATGAGGGATGCTGGTGAGTTGGAGCATGCCGGATATACAGTAGGCAGAGCAACAAAGTATATATATATATGTCACATACAATACCAGTCAAAAGTTGACACCTACTCATTCAAGTTTTTTTTATTTTAAATTAGACTATTTTCTACATTGCAGAATAATAGTGAAGACATCAA
Source organism: Oncorhynchus kisutch (assembly GCF_002021735.2). Classification (NCBI taxonomy): domain Eukaryota; kingdom Metazoa; phylum Chordata; class Actinopteri; order Salmoniformes; family Salmonidae; genus Oncorhynchus; species Oncorhynchus kisutch. The sequence continues at coordinate 10,027,866 of NW_022261981.1, read as the reverse complement.
AACTATGAAATAACACATGGAATCATGTAGTAAGCAAAACAAGTGTTAAACAAATCAGATGATGTTATATTTTACATGATAAAGTAACCACCCTTTGCCTTGACAGCTTTACACACTCATGGCATTCTCTCAACCAGCTTCACAAGGAATGCTTTTCCAACAGTCCAATGCTGACTTCTTGTTGGCTACTTTTCCTTCACTCTGTGGTCCAACTCATCCCAAACCATCTCAATTGAGTTGAGTTGAGGTTGGGTGATTGTGGAGGCAAGGTCATCTGATGGTCAAATAGCCCTTACACAGCCTGGAGGTGTGTTGGGTCATTGTCCTGTTGAAAAACAAATGATAGTCCCACTAAGCCCAGACCAGATGGGATAGCATATCAATGCAGAATGCTGTGGTAGCCATGCTGGCTAAGACTGCCAAGAATTCTAAACAAATCACAGACCGTGTCACCAGCAAAGCACCCCACACCATAACACCTCCTCCATGCTTCATTTTGGGAACCACACGTGCTGAGATAATCCTACTCTGCTTTTCAAAAAGACAGCGGTTGGAACCAAAAATCTCCAGTTTGCACTCACCAGACAAAAAGGACAGATTTCCACCAGTCTAATGTTCATTGCTCGTTTTTCTTGGCCCAAGCAAGTCTCTTCTTACTGGTGTCCTTTAGTGGATTTTTTGCAGCAATTTGACCATGAAGGCCTGAGTCTCCTCTGAACAGTTGATGTTGAGATGTGTCTGTTACTTGAATTCTGAAGCATTTATTTGGGCTGCAATCTGATGCTGGTAACTCTAATGAACTTGTCCTCTGCAGCAGAGGTAACTCTGGGTCTTCCTTTCCTGTGGCGGTCCTCATGAGAGCCAGTTTCATCATAGCACTTGCGACTGCACTTGAAGAAACTTTCAAAGTTCTTGAAATTTTCCAGATTGACTGGCCTTCATGTCTTAAAGTAATGATGGACTGTCATTTATCTTTGCTTATTTGAGTTGTTGTTGCCATAATATGGACTTGGTCTTTTACCATATAGGGCTATATTCTGTATACCACCCCTACCTTGTCACAACACAACTGATTGGCCCAAACTTATTAAGAAGGAAAGAAATTCCACAAATAAACTTTTAACAAGACACACCTGTTAATTGAAATGCATTCCAGGTGACTACCTCATCAAGCTGGTTGAGAGAATGCCAAGAGTGTCATCAAGGCAAAGGGTGGCTACTTTGAAGAATATTAAATATATTGTGTTATTCCATAGTGTTGTTGTCTTCACTATTATTCTACACTGTAGAAAATAATAAAAACCAATAAGATTTCATTAACAGACTGGATCATGCTATGGATTGGTCTAAAAAGTTCAATTAATTAAGTCACATTGCATTTCATTTTAATGTCCCACATTTGAACAGTGAACAAGTTTGCACAGGAGCGTCTTGCCCCGTTTGTGTCAAAGATGGACGAAAACTCTCTCATGGACCCGGAAGTGATAAAGTCACTCTTTGAACAGGGGGTATGTGTTTCTCTTCTTTACATCCTATGGCCATTAGGCTCAGGGCATTTCCATGTAAAAGGACCCATTTTAGAACCAATGTGAAGCTCATAAGGACCCATTTAGAACCAACGTGAAGCTCATAGGGGCATTTCCATTTAAAAGGACCCATTAGAACCAATGTGAAACTCATAAGGACCCATTTAGAACCAACGTGAAGCTCATAGGGCATTTCCATGTAAAAGGACCCATTAGAACCAATGTGAAGCTCATAAGGACCCATTTAGAACCAACGTGAAGCTCATAGGGGCATTTCCATGTAAAAGGACCCATTAGAACCAACTTGAAGTGGGGGTCAAATTTAAAGCTAAATGCAGTTATCCTCTTAAGGTCATTTTGACCCCTAACTTTAAAAAATATATACAAATCATAAACTATTGCTAGTTAAAAACAAAATTGCATTTTCAATTAGTAGAAAATAATATAATTGACGCTTATTTATTTTTTAGCATAAAGCTCAGTGTTTGAATGATTTATTTTATACAGTCATTTAAGCTCCTCTTTATCAAGGGTGTCAATCATTTCGGACCCTACTGTGTGTTTTAAGATATTTTCAATTCTCTCTTCATGAGGATAATGAATGTTTACAGAAATAACAAGTAAAGGTAGTTGGTGTTTATACGAATATACATTTTGTTCATGAATGATTAATTGATTTAAAACGTGTAATTCTGTTACCAAATCGGTAATGGAATTATAAAAAAATAAGTAACGGAATTACTGCAATTGAATTGGCTACAATGGCAAATCATAGTAGTCACCAACCACGGTTGAGTCACCTGCTACTGTCCTCCCTTCCACTGACATACTGTTATGTTCAGCTCATAGGCCAATCTGGACAGCCCCCCCCCAAGTGTGTCACCTCTCCCAGCTCGTACTGACACCTACTCTCTTTCCATTTACTGTTACAAGCATCCTCACCCACTGAAATGTTGTCAGTCCGCCCTGTCCTTGATTTTAAACGTCCACAGATGTAGATTTTTTTGGGTCCAGAGCGGCTTTGATTTGGCCCAGACAGACGTCTCTAATTGGTTCCGATCACAGTAGAGTAGAGCACAGTATAATGTACTGCACTGAACATATCTACTGTACTGAACTACACTGTGCTGTACTGTGATGTGAAACATAGATGTCTATGATTGGTTCAGATTTGGTCTGGTCCGGACCAACCAAATTTGGTCTAGTTTGGGGGCGGAGCTCATTAGAATACTAGCTAGTGTGTCGAATAATACCCAAATATGTAAAGCAGGATATTACCCAGGATACATCACCATGAAGAGAATTATATTCATATCCATAATTATGCATTTCTGTAGAATACTGATCAGGGACCCATGATGTAGTTCCGTTACCGTAATTCTGTTACCGGATGGAAATCAACAGTGTAGTTCAATAACCAAAATATATATTTTTGGAGTCGAGGTGTCATGTCTGCAGAAAGAATAGGATGTCAACAGACATCTTGGAATCTTAATTCTCAAGACACTGAGTGTACAACATGTTCCATGACAGCCTGACCAGGTGAATCCAGGTGAAAGCTATGATCCCTTATTGATGTCACTTGTTAAATCCACTTCAATCAGTGTAGATGAAGGGGAGGAGACAGGTGGTTAAAGAAGGACTTTTAAGCCTTGAGACATTGATTGTGTATGTGTGACCATTCAGAGGGTGAATGGGGAAGACTAAAGATTGAAGTGCCTTTGAACAGGGTATGGTAGTAGGGTCCAGGACGCACCGGTTGGTGTCAAGAACTGCAACGCTGCTGGGTTTTTCCACACTCAACAGTTTCCCCGAGTGTATCAAGAACGGTCCACCAACGAATTGATGCTGTTCTGAGGGGCAAAAGGGGGTGCAACTCAATATTAGGAAGGTGTTCCTAATGTTTTGTACACTCAGTGTATATTTAGAGTTCTTGTAAAGCGTTCTCACATAAGAAACTGGGGGAGATTTTACCGAAATTCTGTTACCAAACTTTGGCGCAGTTCTTCTAGGGAATGTCTTTTTGTCAAATGTTCAAAGGGAAATTGTTACAATTAGTCCTTGTGCATGGAGTTGGTTTGTTAAACTTTAAATAAATATTTTTTTTGTTTAGTAATATTTGGAAGTCCCAGCATAATTCCGTTACCGTGGAATAGACCTAACCTACCTCCGCCATGTTCATTAGACACTGCCCTGGTGTCCAAAATGGACACTGCCCTGTTGTCAAAATGGACACTGCCCTGTTGTCAAAATGGACACTGCCCTGTTGTCAAAAAAGGACACTGCCCTGTTGTCAAAAAAGGACACTGCCCTGTTGTCAAAAAAGGACACTGCCCTGTTGTCAAAATGGACACTGCCCTGTTGTCAAAATGGACACTGCCCTGTTGTCAAAATGGACACTGCCCTGTTGTCAAAATGGACACTGCCCTGTTGTCCAAAAGGACACTGCCTTGTTGTCAAAAAGGACACTGCCTTGTTGTCAAAAAGGACACTGCCCTGTTGTCAAAAAGGACACTGCCCTGTTGTCAAAAAGGACACTGCCTTGTTGTCAAAAAGGACACTGCCCTGTTGTCAAAAAGGACACTGCCCTGTTGTCAAAAAGGACACTGCCCTGTTGTCAAAATGGACACTGCCCTGTTGTCAAAATGGACACTGCCCTGTTGTCAAAATGGACACTACCCTGATGCTGACACGTTAAAGTATGTCTTGAACACCACCCTGTTGTATGTACCTGAGTATTCCCCATTAATTTGTCAGATGATTCATTGTCACTTCCCAGCTGATGGGCATAGAGATCGACCCAGAGTACGGAGGAACCGGCTCCACGTTCTTCTCCTCCATCCTGGTCATTGAGGAGCTGGCCAAAGTGGACGCCTCCGTGGCCGTGCTGTGTGACATCCAGAACACCCTCATCAACACGCTGTTCACCAAGCTGGGGACCGCAGCCCAGAAAGAGCGGTATCTCAGCCGGCTGTCAACAGACATGGTGAGGGATTTAACAGGTCGCCTGTCCTATTGATTTTATTCAACGGGTTTCTAGCCGAGAGGAAATATGTGGCCTATGTGTTTTGATTTAAGGGTAGTGAGAGGTAGTGCATCTGTGTGTCCTGTACTGTAGATCCAGACCTGTCCATGTAATGATGCTGATACCTTGTTGTCCTGTAGTTCCAGACCTGTCCATGTAATGATGCTGATACCTTGTTGTCCTGTACTGTAGTTCCAGACTTGTCCATGTAATGATGCTGATACCTTGTTGTCCTGTAGTTCCAGACCTGTCCATGTAATGATGCTGATACCTTGTTGTCCTGTACTGTAGTCCCAGACCTGTCCATGTAATGATGCTAACGCCTTGTTGTCCTGTAGGTTGGAGGTTCCAGACCTGTCCATGTAATGATACCTTGTTGTCCTGTACTGTAGGTTGGTAGTCCCAGACCTGTCCATGTAATGATGCTGACACCTTGTTGTCCTGTACTGTAGTTCCAGACCTGTCCATGTAATGATGCTGATACCTTGTTGTCCTGTAGTTCCAGACCTGTCCATGTAATGATGCTGATACCTTGTTGTCCTGTACTGTAGGTTGGTAGTCCCAGACCTGTCCATGTAATGATGCTGATACCTTGTTGTCCTGTAGTTCCAGACCTGTCCATGTAATGATGCTGATACCTTGTTGTCCTGTAGTTCCAGACCTGTCCATGTAATGATTCTGATACCTTGTTGTCCTGTAGTTCCAGACCTGTCCATGTAATGATGCTGATACCTTGTTGTCCTGTAGTTCCAGACCTGTCCATGTAATGATGCTGATACCTTGTTGTCCTGTAGTTCCAGACCTGTCCATGTAATGATGCTGATACCTTGTTGTCCTGTAGTTCCAGACCTGTCCATGTAATGATGCTGATACCTTGTTGTCCTGTAGTTCCAGACCTGTCCATGTAATGATGCTGATACCTTGTTGTCCTGTAGTTCCAGACCTGTCCATGTAATGATGCTGATACCTTGTTGTCCTGTACTGTAGTTCCAGACTTGTCCATGTAATGATGCTGATACCTTGTTGTCCTGTAGTTCCAGACCTGTCCATGTAATGATGCTGATACCTTGTTGTCCTGTACTGTAGTCCCAGACCTGTCCATGTAATGATGCTAACGCCTTGTTGTCCTGTAGGTTGGAGGTTCCAGACCTGTCCATGTAATGATACCTTGTTGTCCTGTACTGTAGGTTGGTAGTCCCAGACCTGTCCATGTAATGATGCTGACACCTTGTTGTCCTGTACTGTAGTTCCAGACCTGTCCATGTAATGATGCTGATACCTTGTTGTCCTGTAGTTCCAGACCTGTCCATGTAATGATGCTGATACCTTGTTGTCCTGTACTGTAGGTTGGTAGTCCCAGACCTGTCCATGTAATGATGCTGATACCTTGTTGTCCTGTAGTTCCAGACCTGTCCATGTAATGATGCTGATACCTTGTTGTCCTGTAGTTCCAGACCTGTCCATGTAATGATTCTGATACCTTGTTGTCCTGTAGTTCCAGACCTGTCCATGTAATGATGCTGATACCTTGTTGTCCTGTAGTTCCAGACCTGTCCATGTAATGATGCTGATACCTTGTTGTCCTGTAGTTCCAGACCTGTCCATGTAATGATGCTGATACCTTGTTGTCCTGTAGTTCCAGACCTGTCCATGTAATGATGCTGATACCTTGTTGTCCTGTAGTTCCAGACCTGTCCATGTAATGATGCTGATACCTTGTTGTCCTGTAGTTCCAGACCTGTCCATGTAATGATGCTGATACCTTGTTGTCCTGTCCTGTAGGTTGGTAGTTTCTGCCTGTCAGAAGCAGAGTCGGGGAGCGATGCCTTCTCTCTGAAGACGCGCGCTGACAAACATGGAGACTATTACATCATCAACGGTTCCAAGATGTGGATCAGCAATGCAGAGCAAGCCGGGGTGTTTCTGGTGATGGCCAACGTGGACCCGTCTGCTGTGAGTTCAACCCCACGCAGTCACCAACCCACGCAGTCACCGACCCACGCAGTCACCGACCCACGCAGTCACCGACCCACGCAGTCACCAAACAAACCCATGCAGTCACCAACCCACGCAGTCACCAACCCAACCCACGCAGTCACCAACCCAACCCAACCCATGCAGTCACCAACCCAACCCACGCAGTCACCAACCCAACCCACGCAGTCACCAACCCAACCCACGCAGTCACCAACCCAACCCACGCACGCAGTCACCAACCCAACCCACGCACGCAGTCACCAACCCAACCCACGCACGCAGTCACCAACCCAACCCACGCACGCAGTCACCAACCCAACCCACGCACGCAGTCACCAACCCAACCCACGCACGCAGTCACCAACCCAACCCACGCACGCAGTCACCAACCCAACCCACGCACGCAGTCACCAACCCAACCCACGCACGCAGTCACCAACCCCAACCCACGCGCGCAGTCACCAACCCAACCCACGCACGCACGCAGTCACCAACCCAACCCACGCACGCACGCAGTCACCAACACAACCCACGCACGCAGTCACCAACCCAACCCACGCACGCAGTCACCAACCCAACCCACACACGCAGTCACCAACCCAACCCACACACGCAGTCACCAACCCAACCCAACCCACACACGCAGTCACCAACCCAACCCACGCAGTCACCAACCCAACCCACGCAGTCACCAACCAAACCCACGCACCAACCAAACCCACGCAGTCACAAAACAAACCCACGCAGTCACCAACCCACGCAGTCACCGACCCACGCAGTCACCGACCCACGCAGTCACCAAACAAACCCATGCAGTCACCAACCCACGCAGTCACCAACCCAACCCACGCAGTCACCAACCCAACCCAACCCATGCAGTCACCAACCCCAACCCAACCCACGCAGTCACCAACCCAACCCACGCAGTCACCAACCCAACCCACGCAGTCACCAACCCAACCCACCCACGCAGTCACCAACCCAACCCACCCACGCAGTCACCAACCCAACCCACGCACGCAGTCACCAACCCAACCCACGCACGCAGTCACCAACCCAACCCACGCACGCAGTCACCAACCCAACCCACGCACGCAGTCACCAACCCAACCCACGCACGCAGTCACCAACCCAACCCACGCACGCACGCAGTCACCAACCCAACCCACGCACGCAGTCACCAACCCAACCCACGCGCGCAGTCACCAACCCAACCCACGCACGCACGCAGTCACCAACCCAACCCACGCACGCACGCAGTCACCAACACAACCCACGCACGCAGTCACCAACCCAACCCACGCACGCAGTCACCAACCCAACCCACACACGCAGTCACCAACCCAACCCCACACACGCAGTCACCAACCCAACCCAACCCACACACGCAGTCACCAACCCAACCCACGCAGTCACCAACCCAACCCACGCAGTCACCAACCAAACCCACGCACCAACCAAACCCACGCAGTCACAAAACAAACCCACGCAGTCACCAACCCACGCAGTCACCGACCCACGCAGTCACCGACCCACGCAGTCACCGACCCACGCAGTCACCAAACAAACCCATGCAGTCACCAACCCACGCAGTCACCAACCCAACCCACGCAGTCACCAACCCAACCCAACCCATGCAGTCACCAACCCAACCCACGCAGTCACCAACCCAACCCACGCAGTCACCAACCCAACCCACGCAGTCACCAACCCAACCCACGCAGTCACCAACCCAACCCACGCACGCAGTCACCAACCCAACCCACGCACGCAGTCACCAACCCAACCCACGCACGCAGTCACCAACCCAACCCACGCACGCAGTCACCAACCCAACCCACGCACGCAGTCACCAACCCAACCCACGCACGCAGTCACCAACCCAACCCACGCACGCAGTCACCAACCCAACCCACGCACGCAGTCACCAACCCAACCCACGCACGCACGCAGTCACCAACACAACCCACGCACGCACGCAGTCACCAACCCAACCCACGCACGCAGTCACCAACCCAACCCACACACGCAGTCACCAACCCAACCCACACACGCAGTCACCAACCCAACCCACACACGCAGTCACCAACCCAACCCAACCCACACACGCAGTCACCAACCCAACCCACGCAGTCACCAACCCAACCCACGCAGTCACCAACCAAACCCACGCAGTCACCAACCAAACCCACGCAGTCACCAACCAAACCCACGCAGTCACCGAACAAACCCACGCAGTCACCAACCAAACCCACGCAGTCACCGAACAAACCCACGCAGTCACCAAACAAACCCACGCAGTCACCGAACAAACCCACGCAGTCACCGAACAAACCCACGCAGTCACCAAACAAACCCACTCAGTCACCAATCAAACCCACGCAGTCACCAACCAAACCCACGCAGTCACCAACCAAACCCACGCAGTCACCGAACAAACCCACGCAGTCACCGAACAAACCCACGCAGTCACCGAACAAACCCACGCAGTCACCGAACAAACCCACTCAGTCACCAATCAAACCCACGCAGTCACCAACCAAACCCACGCAGTCACCAACCAAACCCACGCAGTCACCAACCAAACCCACGCAGTCACCAACCAAACCCACGCAGTCACCAACCAAACCCACGCAGTCACCAACCAAACCCACGCAGTCACCAACCAAACCCATGCAGTCACCAACCAAACCCACGCAGTCACCAACCAAACCCACGCAGTCACCAACCAAACCCACGCAGTCACCAAACAAACCCACGCAGTCACCAAACAAACCCACGCAGTCACCAACCCACGCAGTCACCAAACAAACCCACGCAGTCACCAACCCACGCAGTCACCAACCAAACCCACGCAGTCAACAACCAAACCCACGCAGTCACCAACCAAACCCACGCTGTGGAGGAGTTTCTCCTTAGTGTTTGTCTTGTCTTCAGACTGTGGAGGAGTTTCTCCTTAGTGTTTGTCTTGTCTTCAGACTGTAGAGGAGTTTCTCCTTAGTGTTTGTCTTGTCTTCAGACTGTGGAGGAGTTTCTCCTTAGTGTTTGTCTTCAGACTGTGGAGGAGTTTCTCCTTAGTGTTTGTCTTGTCTTCAGACTGTGGAGGAGTTTCTCCTTAGTGTTTGTCTTGTCTTCAGACTGTGGAGGAGTTTCTCCTTAGTGTTTGTCTTGTCTTCAGACTGTGGAGGAGTTTCTCCTTAGTGTTTGTCTTCAGACTGTAGAGGAGTTTCTCCTTAGTGTTTGTCTTGTCTTCAGACTGTGGAGGAGTTTCTCCTTAGTGTTTGTCTTCAGACTGTGGAGGAGTTTCTCCTTAGTGTTTGTCTTCAGACTGTGGAGGAGTTTCTCCTTAGTGTTTGTCTTCAGACTGTGGAGGAGTTTCTCCTTAGTGTTTGTCTTGTCTTCAGGCTGTGGAGGAGTTTCTCCTTAGTGTTTGTCTTGTCTTCAGACTGTAGAGGAGTTTCTCCTTAGTGTTTGTCTTGTCTTCAGACTGTGGAGGAGTTTCTCCTTAGTGTTTGTCTTCAGACTGTGGAGGAGTTTCTCCTTAGTGTTTGTCTTCAGACTGTGGAGGAGTTTCTCCTTAGTGTTTGTCTTCAGACTGTAGAGGAGTTTCTCCTTAGTGTTTGTCTTCAGACTGTAGAGGAGTTTCTCCTGAGTGTTTGTCTTCTCCTTAGTGTTTGATATGTCCTGTTGAGTGGAAGCTCCTAGGAAACAGCTACTTCCTGGTTGACACGCTGTTGGAACCTGTGTATGTGACCAATAAAGTTAGATTTTGTATCAAGTAGTAAATGACAGTATCTTCCTCTTTTGTTGCCAGGGTCACCGAGGTATCAGCTGCTTCGTCGTGGACAGAGACACCGAGGGGCTTCAGATCGGCAAGAAGGAGAACAAACTGGGTCTGAGAGCTTCTTCAACCTGTCCTCTCAACCTGGATAACATCAAGGTAGGTAGGCTCTTCAACCTGTCCTCTCAACCTGGATAACATCAAGGTAGGTAGGCTCTTCAACCTGTCCTCTTAACCTGGACAACATCAAGGTAGGTAGGCTCTTCAACCTGTCCTCTCAACCTGGATAACATCAAGGTAGGTAGGCTCTTCAACCTGTCCTCTCAACCTGGATAACATCAAGGTAGGTAGGCTCTTCAACCTGGATAACATCAAGGTAGGTAGGCTCTTCAACCTGTCCTCTCAACCTGGATAACATCAAGGTAGATAGGCTCTTCAACCTGGACAACATCAAGGTAGGTAGGCTCTTCAACCTGTCCTCTTAACCTGGATAACATCAAGGTAGGTAGGCTCTTCAACCTGTCCTCTCAACCTGGATAACATCAAGGTAGGTAGGCTCTTCAACCTGTCCTCTTAACCTGGACAACATCAAGATAGGTAGGCTCTTCAACCTGTCCTCTCAACCTGGATAACATCAAGGTAGATAGGCTCTTCAACTTGGACAACATCAAGGTAGGTAGGCTCTTCAACCTGGACAACATCAAGGTAGGTAGGCTCTTCAACCTGGATAACATCAAGGTGGGTAGGCTCTTCAACCAGTCCTCTTCAACCTGGACAACATCAAGGTAGGTAGGTTCTTCAACCTGGATAACATCAAGGTAGGTAGACTCTTCAACCTGGATAACATCAAGGTAGGTAGGCTCTTCAACCTGGACAACATCAAGACACACATTCTATATACGAACAAATATAGACCGTAACAACAACCAACAATGAAAAGGTGAATCTGATATGTATCAACCTGTCCATCAGATCAGAAGCATGTTGATTGAATGGTAATGTAATGTGTGGATCAGAAGCATGTTGAAGGGTAATGTGTGGATCAGAAGCATGTTGATTGAATGGTAATGTAATGTGTGGATCAGAAGCATGTTGAAGGGTAATGTGTGGATCAGAAGCATGTTGATTGAATGGTAATGTAATGTGTGGATCAGAAGCATGTTGATTGAATGGTAATGTAATGTGTGGATCAGAAGCATGTTGATTGAATGGTATTGTAATGTGTGGATCAGAAGCATGTTGATTGAATGGTAATGTAATGTGTGGATCAGAAGCATGTTGATTGAAGGTTAATGTAATGTGTGGATCAGAAGCATGTTGATTGAAGGTTAATGTAATGTGTGGATCAGAAGCATGTTGATTGAAGGGTAATGTAATGTGTGGATCAGAAGCATGTTGATTGAATGGTAATGTAATGTGTATAATAATGACTCTACCTTCTAGCTGCGTATATGAAATGTGTCTGTACTCTCTAGAAGTGGCCAGTTTTAGAGTATCCGTACTTTAGATTCTGTCTATATATTTTGTCGGGCTGGCCCCATTTAGTCGACCGGTCCTTTGATTGGTCCATAGGCTGTTGGTCGACCAAAGATTTCTTTAGTCGAGCAGATTATTACATTATTTTCATTGGCATACAAGACACCGGTGTGATTTGCGTCTGTCCGAGTGGACCAATCCGTTGCGGAGGCCGTGGGGGATGTCGTAGTCCATCACTGTTAGACGTGCTACTGAAGTTATATATATGGGTTATATTATGTTAGAACAACGGTCCAACACTAATCAATAAATAAATATTATTTTATAACGACTGCTCCCACGTTGGATAGATGTCGCTGTCTGCGGTTCTGAACCGTTGAATAGGCCCTCTTTCCTTACACCACGTTGCTATGTACATAATAGCAAAGGTAACCAGCATATTGGTTACCTCCGCGTTGCGTCGTGCCTAAGAACAGCCCTTAGCCGTTTTATATTGGCCACACCCCCTCTGGCATTTATTTTTTAAATATAGACTTACTGTATCAATCATTCATTCGCTCATGTTATATTGGCCAGGCCACACCCCCTCTGGCATTTATTTCTTAAATATAGACTACTGTATCAATCATTCATTTGCTCATGTCATCACACAGCATAAAGGGTCATTCATGCTTTAGAAATGTCATCAAAACATTTTAGTTTTAAAAGGAAAGAAAGGTAGCCTTGAATAATTAGCCTAAACAATAAATAAACCGCAATGTGTCAGGGATTATTTTACAATCGGTTATGAACAGACACTCTGGTACACTTAAAATTGTACACTGTTAACTGTTTATTGTTACTTAATAACACTGTTTCCAAATGGTTAGAATTTGTGTTGTAATCTAACAGCTGCTGTGGTGTTTTTCTTGTATCTCTAGAAGTTTCCACAACTAAATCAAAAAATGTCTTCCACATATCTGATTTTCCCGTTTCCTCCTGAGCAACCGGTAAACATTCCCGCTGTTTTTCAGAGTTTCTTATTCACATCCTCCGTATCCATTTTGCTGTCAATGTCTTCGGAGTTTATAACCAATTTTATAGTGATTTATGATAGGATATAGGTCAGGTCCTATTGGTCACATACATGTCACTTAAAGAAGGCGAGGACTAGACGGATTTAGACGGACAAATTTACGCTAACAGAACTTTTCGGTCAGAGAAACAAGTAGAAACGTCTGTAATTATGTTGCAGCATGGACAGCACAATAAACACTATAGCTGTATTGTGGTGCCTGCTAGCTGCAGCAGGGAGGAGAGCGGGACAACAACGTGCCCCAGTCACACGAGCAGTCGCTGCCTTTTTTAAAAAATGATTTGTTACACAGCGCTGCAAGTGCCGTCAAACACCCTCTTGAATCGTTTTGTGTCTTTAATTATTTAATCAAACAGTGCGCTTAAAGCATCAGACAAGCTCAGTGAATATAGTTGATTTGATTAAAACACATAGGGTGTGTCTATATATGAATGAAAAATACATTTAAATTGTTTTTTTTTATTTTTATTTCAACCAATGGATTGGTCGAAAGAACTGAGGGACTCTTGGTCGACCCAAGAGTTGTTTTTGTCGGAGGACGGAGCCTAATATTTTGTCTGTTGTTGGCACCAACATTTCACCAAGTCACATTCTGGCTACGTTGAAATGTACTTTGCGAATAAAAGTGATTCTGGTTTTGTTGAAGGTTCCTGAGAAGAACGTCTTGGGTCAGATCGGCCACGGATACAAGTACGCCATCGGCATGCTGAACGAAGGCAGGATTGGGATCGCTGCTCAGATGCTGGGACTGGCTCAGGGTTGCTTCGACCAGGCCGTTCCCTACACCAGACAGAGGGTTCAGTTTGGCAAACGCATCTTCGACTTCCAGGTTAAAAACCTATTCATTTAACACATTTTAAAAGATTTCCTGGTCATGGGATTAATGTTTCTCCACTTGTAGGTGTTGCTGCTATGACCAGTGTGTGGCTTGCTGTCTTCTATCAAACTGATCTTTGTGATTTATTTTAAAAACCTCCATTATTCTCCATCTTTAACAATAATCAAGGTCATTTAGCAGACACTTAAAAATAAAAAAATCCAAAGCGACTCAGTCATGTCTGCATACGTTTTAGCCTGGCTGGCCCCAGCGGGAATCGAACCCACAGCCCTGGCATTGCAAGCGCCATGCTCTACCACCTGAGCCACACAGAACCAGTGTTGTATTGGAAGGGAACTCCAGCACGCTAGTGATCATGATGCTTATATAATGTGTTACAGGCCATGCAGCACCACATCTAAAGGGTGTTCTGTAATGTGTTGCAGCACCACATCTAAAGGGTGTTCTGTAATGTGTTACAGCACCACATCTAAAGGGTGTTCTGTAATGTGTTGCAGCACCACATCTAAAGGGTGTTCTGTAATGTGTTACAGGCCATGCAGCACCACATCTAAAGGGTGTTCTGTAATGTGTTACAGCACCACATCTAAAGGGTGTTCTGTAATGTGTTTCAGGCCATGCAGCACCAGATCGCCCATGTAGCCACCCAGATAGAGGCTGCCAGGCTGCTTACCTACAACGCTGCCCGGCTGAAGGAGGCAGGACGACCTTTCATCAAGGAGGCCTGCATGGCCAAGTACTTCACCTCAGAGGTGAGCTGAATGTAGAGACCAAGGCCCACATTCATACAGCGTCTCAGAGTGCTACGATCATATAATCACTGGACTGGTCCTGTATCAGAACCCTGCTCGGAGAGGGGTCCCGCCCTGCTCGGAGAGGGGTCCCGCCCTGCTCCGAGAGGGTCCCCGCCCTGCTCCGAGAGGGTAACCGCCCTGCTCCGATAGGGTCCCGCCCTGCTCCGAGAGGGTAACCGCCCTGCTCCGAGAGGGTCCCGCCCTGCTCCGATAGGGTCCCGCCCTGCTCCGATAGGGTCCCGCCCTGCTCCGATAAGGTCCCGCCCTGCTCCGATAGGGTCCCGCCCTGCTCCGATAGGGTCCCGCCCTGCTCCGATAGGGTCCCGCCCTGCTCCGAGAGGGGTACCGCCCTGCTCCGGGAGGGGTACCGCCCTGCTCCGGGAGGGGTACCGCCCTGCTCCGGGAGGGGTACCACCCTGCTCCGGGAGGGGTACCGCCCTGCTCCGGGAGGGGTACCGCCCTGCTCCGATAGGGTCCCGCCCTGCTCGGAGAGGGGTCCCGCCCTGCTCCGAGAGGGGTCCCGCCCTGCTCCGGGAGGGTAACCGCCCTGCTCCGGGAGGGTAACCGCCCTGCTCCGGGAGGGTAACCGCCCTGCTCCGGGAGGGTAACCGCCCTGCTCCGGGAGGGGTACCGCCCTGCTCGGGGAGGGGTCCCGCCCTGCTCTGGGAGGGATACCACCCTGCCGGGGAGGGGTCCCGCCCTGCTCCGGGAGGGTAACCGCCCTGCTCCGGGAGGGTAACCGCCCTGCTCCGGGAGGGTAACCGCCCTGCTCCGGGAGGGGTACCGCCCTGCTCGGGGAGGGGTCCCGCCCTGCTCTGGGAGGGGTACCGCCCTGCTCCGGGAGGGTAACCGCCCTGCTCCGGGAGGGGTCCCGCCCTGCTCCGGGAGGGGTCCCGCCCTGCTCCGGGAGGGGTCCCGCCCTGCTCGGGGAGGGGTCCCGCCCTGCTCTGGGAGGGGTACCGCCCTGCTCGGAGAGGGTACCGCCCTGCTCCGAGAGGGGTCCCGCCCTGCTCCGATAGGGTCCCGCCCTGCTCTTCTAAAAGAGGGAATGAACAGTGCAAATCCAAACTACTTCATTCAACAGCATCACAGTATTTGTGTTGATTGTTCCTTGTTCTTTTCTGCATAAATTAGGTGGCAACGTTGACCACTTCAAAATGCATCGAGTGGATGGGAGGGGTAGGCTTCACCAAAGACTACCCTGTTGAGAAGTACTACAGAGATTGTAAAATAGGTACGTTTCTAATGCTAGTTCCAAAGCTATCCTGTACTGTTGCTATGCAACCCGGTGGGTAACATGACTCTGTGGGGTGGTGTTGAGGAACGTCATAACTACAGTTATCTAGCTAGTTATTGTGCCACAGCAAGGTGGAGTGGGGAGGGGGGGGGGGGGTGGTGGTGCTGGGCTACACAGAAGGTAATCTGATCCTCGAGGAATTCCTCTGTCTGGTCTGACCTTGGTGTGCTAGGAGAGAGGGGGTGGGTGGGCTAGGAGAGAGGGAGTGGGTGGGCTAGGAGAGAGGGGGTGGGTGGGCTAGGAGAGAGGGAGTGGGTGGGCTAGGAGAGAGGGGGTGTGTGGGCTAGGAGAGAGGGGGTGTGTGGGCTAGGAGAGAGGGAGTGGGTGGGCTAGGAGAGAGGGGGTGGGTGGGCTAGGAGAGAGGGGGTGTGTGGGCTAGGAGAGAGGGGGTGTGTGGGCTAGGAGAGAGGGGGTGGGTGCTAGGAGAGAGGGGGTGTGTCCAAAATAAGAGGACGGGGCCCTGTGTGGCGTCCTAGGTAAGAGGACGGGGCCCTGTGGCGTCCTAGGTAAGAGGACGGGGCCCTGTGGCGTCCTAGGTAAGAGGACGGGGCCCTGTGGCGTCCTAGGTAAGAGGACGGGGCCCTGTGGCGTCCTAGGTAAGAGGACGGGGCCCTGTGGCGTCCTAGGTAAGAGGACGGGGCCCTGTGGCGTCCTAGGTAAGAGGACGGGGCCCTGTGGCGTCCTAGGTAAGAGGACGGGGCCCTGTGGCGTCCTAGGTAAGAGGACGGGGCCCTGTGGCGTCCTCTTATGACACAATGACACTTTGCTTTCATCGGTTGGTTCTACTTTGACTGTTGATGGCAGAGATTTTGGCAGATCCAGGCGCAGTTCGACAGACTGAGTGAACTGTTTCTCTTTGGTCCAGTACTGATTAAGGAGAACTCTCTATTTTAATTATTGGTGGAAGTTATGGACATTAACGTGTGATAACATGTTGTCTGTAATGTTCCATTCCAGTGTTGGTGTAATGGTCATTAAAGCTGTTTCTCTGTCTCTGTATCTACACAGGTACCATTTATGAGGGCACAACCAACATCCAGCTGTCCACCATGGCCAAGTTTATAGACAAGGAGTATGATCACTGACCTCCTGACCTGGTCTGGCTGTTTCCTCATCGTGTAGACTGATCTCCTGACCAGGACCTCCTGCCCTGGTCTGGCTGTTTCCTCATCGTGTAGACTGATCTCCTGACCTGACCTCCTGCCCTGGTCTGGCTGTTTCCTCATCGTGTAGACTGATCTCCTGACCTGATCTCCTGACCTGGTCTCCTGACCGTATCCTCAGCATGGAGCCTGACCTCCTGACCTGACCTCCTGACCTGGTCTCCTGACCGTATCCTCAGCATGGAGCCTGACCTGACCTCCTGACCTGGTCTCCTGACCGTATCCTCAGCATGGAGCCTGACCTCCTGACCTGATCTCCTGACCTGGTCTCCTGACCGTATCCTCAGCATGGAGCCTGACCTCCTGACCTGACCTCCTGACCTGGTCTCCTGACCGTATCCTCAGCATGGAGCCTGACCTCCTGACCTGACCTCCTGACCTGATCTCCTGACCGTATCCTCAGCATGGAGCCTGACCTCCTGACCTGGTCTCCTGACCGTATCCTCAGCATGGAGCCTGACCTGACCGACCTCCTGACCTGGTCTCTTGACCTGATCTCCTGACCTAGTCTCTTGACCGTATCCTCAGCATGGAGCCTGACCTGACCTCCTGACCTGATCTCCTGACCGTATCCTCAGCATGGAGCCTGACCTGACCTCCTGACCTGATCTCCTGACCGTATCCTCAGCATGGAGCCTGACCTCCTGACCTGACCTCCTGTCCTGGTCTCCTGACCGTATCCTCAGCATGGAGCCTGACCTCCTGACCTGACCTCCTGACCTGGTCTCCTGACCGTATCCTCAGCATGGAGCCTGACCTGACCGACCTCCTGACCTGGTCTCTTGACCTGATCTCCTGACCTAGTCTCTTGACCGTATCCTCAGCATGGAGCCTGACCTGACCTCCTGACCTGATCTCCTGACCGTATCCTCAGCATGGAGCCTGACCTGACCTCCTGACCTGATCTCCTGACCGTATCCTCAGCATGGAGCCTGACCTCCTGACCTGGTCTCCTGACCGTATCCTCAGCATGTAGACTGACCTGACCTCCTGACCTGATATCCTGACCGTCATACACTCCTCTGTGACCAACTGGATTTGATCACTCGTTGTTGAACTGTTGTGGGATTTAGGGCTCTATTCAATCTGAATGGTTGGAAGTTCAGCGTTTTACAGCATGATATGAACATTTTAAAGGCCATGTTCCCGGGTTAGTGGAGACCGTAAACAACCTGTACCACTTCAGCCACCCAGACTGAATAGAGCCCTTAGTGTCAGACATTACTGTAGAGGTCAATGGTGAACCACTGCTGACTGTATAGTACTAGAGGAAGCTCCATAATCATGTTCACTTCGCATCTGATGCTTTCCACTATGGATGGATTGATGGTTACTGGTTCCAGACCTGGAGATAGATGGTGTAAACAGTTGGAAACACCATGGTGTTTTGGAACAACTGTTTCCAGACCTGGAGATAGATGGTGTAAACAGTTGGAAACACCATGGTGTTTTGGAACAACTGGTTCCAGACCTGGAGATAGATAGTGTAAAGTAGCTCTGGTGGTTTCAACTGGTTCCAGACCTGGAGATAGATGGTGTAAACAGTTGGAAACACCATGGTGTGTTGGAACAACTGGTTCCAGACCTGGAGATAGATGGTGTAAACAGTTGGAAACACCATGGTGTTTTGGAACAACTGGTTCCAGACCTGGAGATAGATGGTGTAAACAGTTGGAAACACCATGGTGTGTTGGAACAACTGGTTCCAGACCTGGAGATAGATGGTGTAAACAGTTGGAAACACCATGGTGTGTTGGAACAACTGGTTCCAGACCTGGAGATAGATGGTGTAAACAGTTGGAAACACCATGGTGTTTTGGAACAACTGGTTCCAGACCTGGAGATAGATGGTGTAAACAGTTGGAAACACCATGGTGTGTTGGAACAACTGGTTCCAGACCTGGAGATAGATGGTGTAAACAGTTGGAAACACCATGGTGTTTTGGAACAACTGGTTCCAGACCTGGAGATAGATGGGGTAAACAGTTGGAAACACCATGATGTGTTTTGGAACAACTGGTTCCAGACCTGGAGATAGATAGTGTAAAGTAGCTCTGGTGGTTTCAACTGTTTCCAGACCTGGAGATAGATAGTGTAAACAGTTGGAAACACCATGGTGTTTTGGAACAACTGGTTCCAGACCTGGAGATAGATAGTGTAAAGTAGCTCTGGTGGTTTCAACTGGTTCCAGACCTGGAGATAGATGGTGTAAACAGTTGGAAACACCATGGTGTTTTGGAACAACTGGTTCCAGACCTGGAGATAGATAGATAGTGTAAAGTAGCTCTGTTGGTTTCAACTGTTTCCAGACCTGGAGATAGATGGTGTAAAGTAGATCTGGTGTTTTCAACTGGTTCCAGACCTGGAGATAGATAGTGTAAAGTAGCTCTGGTGTTTTCAACTGGTTCCAGACCTGGAGATAGATGGTGTAAAGTAGCTCTGGTGTTTTCAACTGGTTCCAGACCTGGAGATAGATGGTGTAAAGTAGCTCTGGTGGTTTCAACTGTTTCCAGACCTGGAGATAGATGGTGTAAAGTAGCTCTGGTGGTTTCAACTGTTTCCAGACCTGGAGATAGATGGTGTAAAGTAGCTCTGGTGGTTTCAACTGTTTCCAGACCTGGAGATAGATGGTGTAAAGTAGCTCTGGTGTGTTGGTACAACTGTTTCCAGACCTGTTGATAGATAGTGTAACATAGCTCTGGTGTGTTGGTACAACTGTATCCAGACCTGGAGATAGATGGTGTAAAGTAGCTCTGGTGTTTTCAACTGGTTCCAGACCTGGAGATAGATAGTGTAAAGTAGCTCTGTTGGTTTCAACTGTTTCCAGACCTGGAGATAGATGGTGTAAAGTAGCTCTGGTGTTTTCAACTGGTTCCAGACCTGGAGATAGATAGTGTAAAGTAGCTCTGGTGGTTTCAACTGTTTCCAGACCTGGAGATAGATGGTGTAAAGTAGCTCTGGTGTTTTCAACTGTTTCCAGACGTGGAGATAGATGGTGTAAAGTAGCTCTGGTGTGTTGGTACAACTGTTTCCTGACCTGTTGATAGATAGTGTAACATAGCTCTGGTGTGTTGGTACAACTGTTTCCAGACCTGTTGATAGATAGTGTAACGTAGCTCTGGTGTGTTGGTATTGTTAAGTGTGTTCAACAGTTTTCCCCTACCACAGTACCTTGTGCTTTTTTACAAACGAATAAGAATACATCATGTTAATTCAACAGTATTGGTATGATTATTTACTCATCTGATTTTAAATAGTCTCGTAACAAATCAGTGCCTTTCATCCCAGCATAGTTTGTTGTTTATTTTGAAACACCATAAGATATAATATAATACCTCCGTTAGCTGTCGTCTGTTGGGTGGTTTCGGCTCTACTGTTGTCACGGTAACCATGTTTACTACGGTGGAGTCGATCCATCCTGTCTTTCAGCACTCTTACTTTGTTTTAAAGATATATCTGGGGAATTCGTTTCAAGAGATTGTCTACGTTTTTACTATTCATCAACTTCTTTGACCATACTAATAAATATTGAATAAGTGTTTTTAATGATCTTGTCTCCTCTTATTTCAGCTAAGGTATTCTTGCGATGCTAGCCTTCTAAATCTCGTTTAGCTATAGCTAAAGTACCAAAGCCCAACTCCTAGCAAGTCTGTTTTTCAGCCACTAGATGGCAGACATTTCCTTGTTTTTCTGAGTCTGAGAGGTGAGGTTTGTCACAGTAAAAGCCACAGACCGTAACCTCCAAAGAGCAGTCAATTAAAACAACTTCTAATAGCCTTGTCAGCCCTAATGTTATTTTATTGCAATTGAATTACGCTCAGGTTTCAGACGGAAGAGAACTCATTAAATAATTCACTCTCTCAGGAGCAGTTTGTCAGATAGATAAGATTGATTAGATTTCCGTACGAGACCCGGTCTTGTCCATACAATACAAGGGATATTGTTCTCTCCCCAGACAGCGTAGTTAGTACACACACAACATGGTGGACCTATATCAGCTGTCTGACAGTAATTATATCTGTTCGACAGAGCAAATGAACATTCATCACTGACGAAGTTGATTCTGTAAGATTCAGTCGAGCTACTTTGTCTCCTGTCGAGCTACTTGACTTGGTGTCTCCTGTCGAGCTACTTGACTTGGTGTCTCCTGTCTAGCTACATGACTTGGTGTCTCCTGTCTAGCTACTTGACTTGGTGTCTCCTGTCGAGCTACTTGACTTGGTGTCTCCTGTCGAGCTACTTGACTTGGTGTCTCATGTCTAGCTACATGACTCGGTGTCTCCTGTCGAGCTACATGACTTGGTGTCTCCTGTCTAGCTACATGACTTGGTGTCTCCTGTCTAGCTACTTGACTTGGTGTCTCCTGTCTAGCTACATTACTTGGTGTCTCATGTCTAGCTACATGACTTGGTGTCTCCTGTCTAGCTACATGACTTGGTGTCTCCTGTCTAGCTACTTGACTTTGTGTCTCCAGTCTAACTACATGACTTGGTGGTGTCTCCTGTCTAGCTACTTGACTTTGTGTCTCCAGTCTAACTACATGACTTGGTGGTGTCTCCTGTCTAACTACATGACTTGGTGGTGTCTCCTGTCTAGCTACATGACTTGGTGTCTCCTGTCTAGCTACATGACTTGGTGGTGTCTCCTGTCTAGCTACATGACTTGGTGTCTCCAGTCTAGCTACATGACTTGGCAGCCTCTCCTGTCTAGCTACATGACTTGGCGGCGTCTCCAGTCTAGCTACATGACTTGGTGTCTCCTGTCTAGCTACTTGACTTTGTGTCTCCAGTCTAGCTACATGACTTGGCAATGTCTCCTGTCTAGATACATGACTTGGTGTCTCCTCCTGTCTAGCTACATGACTTGGTGTCTCCAGTCTAGCTACATGACTTGGCGGCGTCTCCTGTCTAGCTACATGACTTGGCGGCGTCTCCAGTCTAGCTACATGACTTGGTGTCTCCTGTCTAGCTACATGACTTGGTGTCTCCAGTCTAGCTACATGACGTGGCGGCGTCTCCAGTCTAGCTACATGACTTGGCGGCGTCTCCAGTCTAGCTACATGACTTGGTGTCTCCTCCTGTCTAGCTACATGACTTGGTGTCTCCTCCTGTCCAGCTACATGACTGGGTGTCTCCTGTCTAGCTACATGACTTAGCGGCGTCTCCAGTCTAGCTACATGACTTGGTGTCTCCTCCTGTCTAGCTACATGACTTGGCGGCTTCTCCAGTCTAGCTACATGACTTGGTGTCTCCTGTCTAGCTACATGACTTGGTGTCTCCAGTCTAGCTACATGACGTGGCGGCGTCTCCAGTCTAGCTACATGACTTGGCGGCGTCTCCAGTCTAGCTACATGACTTGGTGTCTCCTCCTGTCTAGCTACATGACTTGGTGTCTCCTCCTGTCCAGCTACATGACTGGGTGTCTCCTGTCTAGCTACATGACTTAGCGGCGTCTCCAGTCTAGCTACATGACTTGGTGTCTCCTCCTGTCTAGCTACATGACTTGGCGGCTTCTCCAGTCTAGCTACATGACTTGGTGTCTCCAGTCTAGCTACATGACTTGGCGGCGTCTCCAGTCTAGCTACATGACTTGGTGTCTCCAGTCTAGCTACATGACTTGGTGTCTCCAGTCTAGCTACATGACTTGGTGTCTCCAGTCTAGCTACATGACTTGGTGTCTCCTCCTGTCTAGCTACATGACTTGGTGTCTCCTCCTGTCCAGCTACATGACTGGGTGTCTCCTGTCTAGCTACATGACTTAGCGGCGTCTCCAGTCTAGCTACATGACTTGGTGTCTCCTCCTGTCTAGCTACATGACTTGGCGGCTTCTCCAGTCTAGCTACATGACTTGGTGTCTCCAGTCTAGCTACATGACTTGGCGGCGTCTCCAGTCTAGCTACATGACTTGGTGTCTCCAGTCTAGCTACATGACTTGGTGTCTCCAGTCTAGCTACATGACTTGGTGTCTCCTGTCTAGCTACATGACTTGGCATCTCCTCCAGTCTAGCTACATGACTTGGCGGCGTCTCCAGTCTAGCTACATGACTTGGTGTCTCCAGTCTAGCTACATGACTTGGCGTCTCCAGTCTAGCTACATGACTTGGTGTCTCCTCCTGTCTAGCTACATGACTTGGTGTCTCCAGTCTAGCTACATGACTTGGTGTCTCCTCCTGTCTAGCTACATGACTTGGGATCGGGTAACGGTTGAGGGAGATAATATAGTTGTTTTCGATTTAATGTAATGGCCATAAACTAAGATAAATATGTATGTGTAATGTATTAATGAATTCATTATAAATCTCCACCTCAGAGCGACACAAATCTTCCCATGCAGCGTCATATCAGAGAGGATGGAGATGAAAACCTACTGTGTATATATAAACCTACTGTATATACACTGCTCAAAAAAATAAAGGGAACACTTAAACAACACAATGTAACTCCAAGTCAATCACACTTCTGTGAAATCAAAACTGTCCACTTAGGAAGCAACACTGATTGACAATACATTTCACATGCTGTTGTGCAAATGAAATCGACAACAGGTGGAAAGTATAGGCAATTAGCAAGACACCCCCAATAAAGGAGTGGTTCTGCAGGTGGTGACTACAGACCACTTCTCAGTTCCTATGCTTGCGAAAGTATTCGGGCCCCCGACAATAAATGTCGTTCCATTTCATGATTGTGTCCCACTTGTTGTTGATTCTTCACAAAAAATACAGTTTTATATCTTTATGTTTGAAGCCTGAAATGTGGCAAAAGGTCGCAAAGTTCAAGGGGGCCGAATACTTTCGCAAGGCACTGTGTATATATAAACCTACTGTATATATATATATATATATATATATATAAACCTACTGTGTGTATATATACAGTCTCTCTGAGGATATTCTCTTAATGACTTCCTCCGAACGTCAGAAACATTATCCACTTCGTCTATTTGAGATGTGAAGATGCTGAATTATAAAGCTTGAGTCTACAAACTGATTAGTAGAAGCTGTTTTGTATTATTTTAGCAACGTCTACAAATCATCATTATTACCATTTATTTCAAAGGGTGTAAACAAATGTCATTTTAAGATGCAGCTTACTTCCTGGATAAATGTTGCTATAGTAACCGTCTGTCTTCACAACTTTAAACCCTACAATTTGAGATGGGAGCATCTCCTGTATCACCAGAAGGTACTGTATAAAGGCTCTTCAGAGAAGAGGGGGGGGGGGGGGGGGGGGTCATTCCACTTCCTGGATAAATGTTGCTATAGTAACCGTCTGTCTTCACAACCCTCTTTACTATGGAGAGGTGGTGAGGAAGGACTGTGGGATGTGGGATGTATCATTTTAGTTCTGTCTGTCCTATATTTGCCTTGAGATCCCATCTTAACAAGGCAGGGGATTAGAATGAGAGAGAAATTACCATATTATTATTTTAATGAAAAGAAATTAGCATATTGTTCTTTTCATTCTCAGCACCATTGGTTTCCTAGTTACTGTTGCCTGCTGAATGTAATTGCTGCCTTTTGATGAAAGTACTATTATCTGGATCACATTTTCCATGAACAAACAGCTCTTCCCATCCTCTTCTCCCTCCCCCCTCCCTCTCTAACAGGACTATGAGATCTGTCATTACGCGTGGGGGGGGGGGGGGAGACACGTAGCTGTTCACAACAAGTGTCGTCCTTGAGACTCGGAGCCAACCTCTCAAGGTCAACGGACAGATTATGTATCCTGTGTAGGTTGTACAATAAAATCCACTTCTGTTGATTTTAGGTCTACATGCATGTCTGTATATGTTTTTTTTAAATCACCCCTACGTGGACAAGTTCAAAGTTCAAATCCTTTTGCTGTTTAAACTCGTTCATATCCTCTTAATATTGTCACATTAAAAACATCTCACCAAACTATTTGTTTGGGAACATAACAAATATATATTTATCTACTAAACACACCTTCAGGTATCAGCAGGTCCCAGGACATGTTAAGTTACTGAGAAGAATTTGTTGTCCGTCACGTGCTAATCTGTGAGGTCAAAAGGTCAGCCATACATCCCCTCCATCTGTGCAGGTGGAGGGGATGTATGGCTGACCTTTTGACCTCACAGATTAGCACGTGACGGTCTCTTCCAGATGTGTTGTCACTGGTTAAAACAGACACTGGAGCCTGGAGTGTAGCGTCCAGTGATTGGCCTGATGGTAACACACTGGAGCAGTGATTGGCCCGATGGTAACACACTGGAGCAGAGAGTGGCCCGATGGTAACACACTGGAGCAGTGAGTGGCCCGATAGTAACACACTGGAGCAGAGAGTGGCCCGATAGTAACACACTGGAGCAGAGAGTGGCCCGATAGTAACACACTGGAGCAGTGATTGGCCCGATGGTAACACATGGAGCTGTGATTGGCCCGATGGTAACACACTGGAGCAGTGATTGGCCCGATGGTAACACATGGAGCTGTGATTGGCCCGATGGTAACACACTGGAGCAGTGATTGGCTGATTGGCCCGATGGTAACACACTGGAGCGGTGAGTGGCCCGATGGTAACACATTGGAGCAGTGAGTGGCCCGATGGTAACACACTGGAGCAGTGATTGGCTGATTGGCCCGATGGCAACACACTGGAGCAGTGATTGGCCCGATGGTAACAGTTTGGCTTATTATATCAGTTAAAGTTGCTTATGATTCACCAATCCTATAATAGATGTAATTTCAAATCCTCCCCACTGTGTTCCAACAGCATCATTGACTCCACCCCCTTTAACCCTTGCCTTTCCTGTACCTCACCTTGCAACCCCCTATCCATCTCCCTGCTTGTATCAGCACTTGTAAACCAGTGTCCCATGGAAACCCATTTCTCCTTGCTTCCCTCTCCTTCCTGCTATATGATTGTGACTAACATGTCGGTCCTCTCACACGACCAATAAACTATTATGTAATATGAGGATTTGAATTCAATTAGATTTCAATGTTTGAAAAAGATGGTTCACAGGGCAGAGTGTTGTCCCCCCCCTGACAGGGCAGAGTGTTGTCCTCCCCCTGACAGGGCAGAGTGTTGTCCTCCCCCTGACAGGGCAGAGTGTTGTCCTCCCCCTGACAGGGCAGAGTGTTGTCCTCCCCCTGACAGGGCAGAGTGTTGTCCCCCCCCTGACAGGGCAGAGTGTTGTCCTCCCCCTGACAGGGCAGAGTGTTGTCCTCCCCCTGACAGGGCAGAGTGTTGTCCTCCCCCTGACAGGGCAGAGTGTTGTCCTCCCCCTGACAGGGCAGAGTGTTGTCCTCCCCCTGACAGGGCAGAGTGTTGTCCTCCCCCTGACAGGGCAGAGTGTTGTCCTCCCCCTGACAGGGCAGAGTGTTGTCCTCCCCCTGACAGGGCAGAGTGTTGTCCTCCCCCTGACAGGGCAGAGTGTTGTCCTCCCCCTGACAGGGCAGAGTGTTGTCCTCCCCCTGACAGGGCAGAGTGTTGTCCTCCCCCTGACAGGGCAGAGTGTTGTCCTCCCCCTGACAGGGCAGAGTGTTGTCCTCCCCCTGACAGGGCAGAGTGTTGTCCTCCCCCTGACAGGGCAGAGTGTTGTCCTCCCCCTGACAGGGCAGAGTGTTGTCCCCCCCCTGACAGGGCAGAGTGTTGTCCCCCTGACAGGGCAGAGTGTTGTCCCCCCCCTGACAGGGCAGAGTGTTGTCCCCCCCCTGACAGGGCAGAGTGTTGTCCCCCCCCTGACAGGGCAGAGTGTTGTTCCCCCCCTGACAGGGCGGAGTGTTGTCCCCCTGACAGGGCAGAGTGTTGTCCTCCCCCTGACAGGGCAGAGTGTTGTCCTCCCCCTGACAGGGCAGAGTGTTGTCCTCCCCCTGACAGGGCAGAGTGTTGTCCTCCCCCTGACAGGGCAGAGTGTTGTCCTCCCCCTGACAGGGCAGAGTGTTGTCCCTCCCCCTGACAGGGCAGAGTGTTGTCCCTCCCCCTGACAGGGCAGAGTGTTGTCCCTCCCCCTGACAGGGCAGAGTGTTGTCCCTCCCCCTGACAGGGCAGAGTGTTGTCCCTCCCCCTGACAGGGCAGAGTGTTGTCCCTCCCCTGACAGGGCAGAGTGTTGTCCCCCCCCTGACAGGGCAGAGTGTTGTCCCCCCCTGACAGGGCAGAGTGTTGTCCCCCCCCTGACAGGGCAGAGTGTTGTCCTCCCCCTGACAGGGCAGAGTGTTGTCCCCCCCCTGACAGGGCAGAGTGTTGTCCCCCCCCTGACAGGGCAGAGTGTTGTCCCCCCCCTGACAGGGCAGAGTGTTGTCCTCCCCCTGACAGGGCAGAGTGTTGTCCTCCCCCTGACAGGGCAGAGTGTTGTCCCCCCCTGACAGGGCAGAGTGTTGTCCTCCCCCTGACAGGGCAGAGTGTTGTCCTCCCCCTGACAGGGCAGAGTGTTGTCCTCCCCCTGACAGGGCAGAGTGTTGTCCTCCCCCTGACAGGGCAGAGTGTTGTCCTCCCCCTGACAGGGCAGAGTGTTGTCCTCCCCCTGACAGGGCAGAGTGTTGTCCTCCCCCTGACAGGGCAGAGTGTTGTCCTCCCCCTGACAGGGCAGAGTGTTGTCCTCCCCCTGACAGGGCAGAGTGTTGTCCTCCCCCTGACAGGGCAGAGTGTTGTCCTCCCCCTGACAGGGCAGAGTGTTGTCCTCCCCCTGACAGGGCAGAGTGTTGTCCTCCCCCTGACAGGGCAGAGTGTTGTCCTCCCCCTGACAGGGCAGAGTGTTGTCCTCCCCCTGACAGGGCAGAGTGTTGTCCTCCCCCTGACAGGGCAGAGTGTTGTCCTCCCCCTGACAGGGCAGAGTGTTGTCCTCCCCCTGACAGGGCAGAGTGTTGTCCTCCCCCTGACAGGGCAGAGTGTTGTCCTCCCCCTGACAGGGCAGAGTGTTGTCCTCCCCCTGACAGGGAAGAGTGTTGTCCTCCCCCTGACAGGGAAGAGTGTTGTCCTCCCCCTGACACATGGTTCACAGGGCAGAGTGTTGCCTAATGATGGGCTAATGATGGGCTAATGATTGGGCTAATGATGGGCTAATGATGGGCTAATGATTGGGCTAATGATTGGGCTAATGATGGGCTAATGATTGGGCTAATGATTGGGCTAATGATGGGCTAATGATTGGGCTAATGATTGGGCTAATGATGGGCTAATGGTGGGGCTAATGATGGGGCTAATGATGGGGCTAATGATGGGGCTAATGATGGGGCTAATGATGGGGCTAATGATTGGGCTAATGATTGGGCTAATGATGGGCTAATGATGGGCTAATGATTGGGCTAATGATGGGCTAATGATGGGCTAATGATTGGGCTAATGATTGCCTACAGGACTTCCTCTCTGCAAATCAGATTATATTCTGAGTGAAACTTCTGTTGTTGGATGACGTAGCAACCACATGTATTTTAGTATGTTTGTTCATACCAGACGTTTGGCTTCATTAAAGTGGGATAAAACTCACTAAACAAATCACTGGTTCATAAATGTATTTCCATATCTGATATAAATCATTTATATTTGACTTGAAAGATAAATTAAACACGTTTATTTTTGGGCTGGAATATAAAAATGTGCACCTCATTGTTATCATTCAGACAGCATGTGGCACCAACAGGTGATAATGCAGGTAAAAGCCCCCATTTAGTGTTTAATTAACTGTCAGCATCTAGTAAAACAGCCCCCCCATTTAGTGTTTAATTAACTGTCAGCATCTAGTAAACAGCCACCTATTCACCCATCAACAATGACTTAACAGTTTCACCCTATTCATGTTGTACATGCACTGCTAATGAGTAGACATGTCATTACAACCAATTAGGACATGTGTTTACTTATTAAATGCCTGTTTGACAGTAAGTAATTGTTAGTAACATTGAGTGCATTACCCATCTACTTCCATTGTGCTTTCTAATTGGACTTCATGGCCGAAAACACGCCCATCCCATTCAGCTTGGAACGGGGGGATCACACAGTCTGGGTGGACTTGTCGGTCAGTGCAAAAATAGATCCTTGGGACGTTCCTACCCTCAACCCTATACTTAAACCCAATCCTAAACCCTATACTTAAACCCAACCCTAACCGTTTTAAATATCAATGGGGGATGTCCCAAGGATCCCGCCTAGCAGGCCGACCCTACCTACTACCCTGCTCCTGTCCCCTCCCTCCCTTCCTCTGCACTTCTCTTCTCCCCCGTAGGCCTACCCTACCTATTCTTGTCCTCCTGTCCCCTCCCTTCCACTCCTCTCCAGTTTCATCTCAAATCCAATTTGCCATTGTAGCCTACATGCCCAATCGCCCAGGACTGCGCGCATTTAACAGTTTTATGTAATCGTTAGTAGAATGCGGTGCAAGTCTGACGCATTGATCATTGTGCCATTTATCATTGCTGCGATCATTCCAGGACAGACCTGCCTCAAGATTTATGCTACATTTTACATTTAAATTCGAGTCATTTAGCAGATGCTCTTATCCAGAGTGATTTACAGAAGTGAGTACATACATTTTCGCACTTTTTAAAAAATATATTTTTTTCTTTATTCTCAAAGCATTAACAAAAATAGGCCTATGTTTTACTGAAACACCACGTTTGGGTAACCGGAATAAAGCAACAATATATTCAACTGTTTCTCTTGACGTTTGTTTGCTGTGAGTCATTCAAATGGACAATAAACATTCACAAGCGAAGGCAGAGACGGCACAGGAGACCCGTCCGCCCGCTAAAGACTCACCTTTCTCTATCAAGAACCTGCTCAACTTCGACAGTAAACCTTCCAAGCCGAAGACGCTGCTTGCCACCACCAAAGGACTATTGGAAGGAGGTTTCTCTCTCTCCCGGATCGGTGATTTAACTTTTCCTAGTTTTGACATCCCAGCCCAGAGATTTGGATTATCGGCGCACTATTTGGAACGACCGTCGGCGTGGTGGTATCCCTACGCGCTTGGCACATCGGGACACCATCTCTACAGGACCGGAGGTAGATTACTACCATACATTCAATATGTTCTGATTATACATTTAGCTCATTAGAATACCTCAAATACTGTTTTGGTTATAACGGATTAAATAAGACTACAACATATTTTTAAATCAATTATGCTGCTATAATACTTGCTATTCGCAATACTCCTCAGTTGGAATAATAGTCAGACTAATGATTAGTAAATGTTTAAAATATATATATATATATATATATATATATATATATATATATATATATATATTTGATCTTTATTTAACCAGGTAGGCTAGTTGAGAACAAGTTCTCATTTGCAACTGCGACCTGGCCAAGATAAAGCAAAGCAGTTCGACAGATACAACAACACAGAGTTACACATGGATGTATAGGTGAACTATGTCTAAAGTAACCTTCTTATTGTCATGAATCTTCAGTCCAATATTGCAAAATGTCCCACAACAATTAGGCCTACTGCCTCAATTTGACTCACCGGGCGATTCGGGTCCTTTTAAGAAAATGTACTTGGATGAGTATAATCAAATTGTTAACTATAGTGGTTTAAAAAAAAGTAATTTATGTTTATTTTATGGTTGCATTAATGTTTTGAATAAATGGTAAACATTGTCGTTTATTTCGTTTAGGGTTTGAGAAGGCCGTCGTGAGAGACACATCATCAACAGGCGGGGACCGAGACACACCGGAGCTGCTGCGAAAATCACCCGACCAAGACGACCAAGATGACGACAAAAACAAAAGTACTGATGATGTCGTTCTGGAGGAGAGTGATGGGGATGAACCAAAGAAGGAAGTAGAGTTGGTGGATGACTGGAGGAAAATTAAAGACGAGAACACGGATAAAAAAACGTGTCGGAAAAAGAAAACGCGGACAGTCTTTTCAAGGAGTCAGGTATTTCGGTTGGAGTCAACGTTCGATATGAAACGGTACCTCAGTAGCTCGGAACGGGCAGGCCTGGCGGCATCCCTACACCTCACAGAGACCCAGGTGAAAATCTGGTTCCAGAACAGAAGGAACAAGTGGAAACGACAGTTGGCCGCGGAACTCGAAGCGGCCAATCTGAGCCACGCCGCGGCCCAGAGGATAGTCCGCGTTCCCATATTGTACCACGAGAACAGCGGCTCAGAAACTGGCAGCGCTGGGAACGTGTCAGTCAGTCAGTCCCTACTAACATTCCCTCATCAAATGTACTATTCACATCCACTAGTCACATCCGTGCCGCTGCTGAGACCAGTTTGAGAGACTCATTTATTGTGTTGATATTTCTGTATTGTAATTTATGTATTACAAACATTATTAGGCCTATTTTTATTTATTTTTAATCTATGATAATAGTTGGTGTTGGTTAAAAGGCTTTGTATATTGTACAGGTCTATTATGACAAATGTTGTATTTATTATAATTATTATTATAATTATTTGTATTCCCGTGTCCAAAACTGAAATATTTCCTCCTAATCAAATAATTTCATATTAAATTGTTGTGCGTCCAAAGTAATCTGAACATTTGGTATTGATATTGCTTTGATTTAACTGATCGGTTTAATATATATGTTTTTAAACAGGGTGGAAACGTATAGGTCTGTGTCTCCATGTAGCCTACGACATTTGACAATGAATTACATCGATGTTTTGTGTGCGATTAAAACAAATCCTAAGTAAAGTTAATATTTCATCATGTATAGCCGTTTATGTGTAATAGTTCTGTAGTTCTACTGTTCGCTTCACGTACACGGTATAATGGCTCACAGCTGAAAAATAACTACTACTTTGACCTATATCGTTTTATAGCGCAAGACAGTGAGGACAAATCATACGTTCTTAAGTATGGAAACATAGGCTATAGGTCTCACAATGTTATCGCAGACTTGTAATTAAAAAAAAATCCGTCATAAGAGTTTCACCAAATGGCCAAAACATGGAGATTTTTTATTTGTTACATTGCTGAATAAATCGTGAAATACGTTCCCGACTACACCGAGTGTATTTAGAAACATACATACATGTTTTCATATATACCTCTAATAAAACGTGGGACTTATACGTTGGATGTATGTTTCGTATCAAATACAGTATGTCCTTGCATTAGATTCCATTTTAGAGTTAAACATAGCGCTCCTTTGGGGAAACAGTTTATGTGTCATTTCTTTTAAGGGATTTGGAATTCATCAAGACAAGGCTTTAACTTATAGACAACAAAAGCATAGCACGCATTTAATTAATGAAATAATATAATATAATACATTTTTAGCTAATTATATTTCTCTATTGTCAGTGGATAACTCATCCCAGAGATATCCTACTGGGCACACACATTCTTCGTTGGTTCAACTTAATTTCGTTGAAATGGCGTGGAAACAACGTTGATTCAGCCAGTGTGCTCAGTGGGATATGACTCTGGACAAAACAATAAATGATGTCAACATTCCTGATATCAAAACACATATTTCAATAATTTCTTGAATTTGGCCCATAGGCTATATATAGATGGGACTAAAGATTAAGAGATGTCTTCACAAAATAAATTCCATTTCATTTATTCTGGTATTTTCAAGAACAGAATGGTGAAATCGCCAAAGGCCAATTTTCAGACAGAAACTAGGCGCACATTGGCTTTTCCGAATCCGTCTGAGAGGATTAAGGCTTGGTTTCACATCTCTGTAAGGAATAAGTACAACGAAATCAGCTCACTAATTTGTAACAAACAATAATTAATCTCCAATTAGTGGCTATAATACAGCACGGAATAGTGGAAATTCAAAATAGAGCTATATGTCTACAACATTTGATCATGAAGGGCATTTTCATTTGTAATATTCAAATATTGACTGGAACTTTGGGTAAACGTCAGGTGTGCATAGCATTCATTTGTTGCAGACTGAGTTGGGTTGGGGAGCGCTTTGGTGCGTGTGTCTCTCTCCAGCACGGTTTAAAATGACCGGGTCTCTTCCCAGCTTGTGATTGGTCCATGAGAATCCTACCTACGCGCCAACAAAGTAACTGAACGTTGTATGGGAGTGATGGTACTCGGGGAATTCAGACATAACTCTGCAGAAGGAGAACAAACCCGCGTCTGAAAAAATATCCAACGGGTTCCACATTTATTGCCTGAAGTTAAAGCTTCTAAATGTTTATCAGAATGAAGAAATCTGAAGACAGTGGCAGTAAAGTATCATTTACCTCAGTTTCCAATTTTACTATTCAGTCAATTCTTGGAACTGTGTCCGAGGACGCGCACAAGGACAGTTGTAATTCTAGTTCCGACGCGGGGCTGCTGCAGAGACAACGCATGCGCTCGGTGTCTTCAGAAGGATTCAGCGGTGGGGAGGATTCTACAGACTTCTACCCTTTACCCGGAGGAAAGAAACCACGCAATGACTTCAACGATCTCACACTTTCTTATCTAAGTAAGTGAAAATGCTTTATAAATTGTGTTTTGTTTTTTGGGTAGCCTACTTGATTGTTATTCTGATAACAATTACACATTATATTAAACCTATAACTATTATTATTACTATTGAACGATGTAAGATATGATGATAAAGAATGACAGACTACAGCTATTGTTTTATGTCTTTGTTTATTAGCAGTCTAATTCGAGATTTTTCGGCTACTGATAAAAAGTATTATTCTAAACTGCTTGATGGAAGAATAAAAAAGTGACTTGATTGATTTTAAATGATGCTGTGTTTTTAACACAATAACAAGATAGCCACGTCTTTTTAAAAATAAACATTTGGATTGATTACCGTGCTTGCACTATTTTAGGTGACAAAAACAGACTAATTCTGGGGCAAGAGATGGTGAAGAGACATCAACTTTTTCATGATTATAAAGAAGGTGACCAGAGATACTACAACCAAACATCACCTGCTATTTCAGAAAAGGGTCATATTGACGACGACGAAACATCCAACTCGTCCAGAAAGAAGTCTCGGACCGTATTCTCGCGGAGTCAGGTTTACCAACTAGAATCGACGTTTGACATGAAACGTTACCTTAGCAGTACAGAACGAGCTAGTCTCGCATCAAGTCTCCAGTTGACAGAGATACAGGTGAAAACTTGGTTCCAGAATCGGAGGAACAAGTGGAAACGTCTGCTTTCTGCGGAGATAGAAGCGGTGAACATGGCTCACGCATCATCCGCACAAACTCTGGTTGGGATGCCGTTCTTCTTCAAAGAGAATTTCCGGCTACGGATTCCTGTCCCTGGATCAATGACTTTCCCTACACCTCTATGTTATCCCGGGAGCAACATGCAAGCTTTACCTTTGTACAATTTTTATAATAAAATTGAATAGAATGATTGCCAGATTGCCTTTTGTAGTCTAATTTATTAAATTACAAACTATTTACATTGCCATTATTAGGCTGTGCCATAGGCCTATTTTATTACAACACACCGAATCATAAATAACCTTACAAAACAATATCTACATATCCGTCCACTGCCTCCCAGTGTATTTTCCTCTCTAGATTCTTAGAAAAAAAACGTTCTGGATCGAAACAAAAAAGGGTTATATTGTTTGCATCACATACTGTATGGCACCCCCGCAGGGGTTCTTCTTCACTTAACCAACATTGGTTCTATATAGAGAACCCTTGGGTTCCATATAGTGTTCTTAATGGGATTCCATACAGGGTTCTGTAACCAATTTCGGTTATATATAGAACCTTAAGCGGTGCCATATATGAAGCAAGCATATATCCCTTTATGGTTCTATCCAGAACCTATCTTCCTAAAATAAGGCTGTACCGGTAGGTCACGTGATTCAGTCCCGTCCTATCAGGAAACAATACAGTTTTTATGAGTTACAAATTGAATAACAAAGGTCGCAAACGTGAGAAAATGTAACATTGAAAATGTGTGTGTGGACCATTTCATGCTGAATGATTTACCTGACGCACGAAAAATGTCACGAACTGGCTGATGCAAACATTAAATGCCGGTACATTTGTATAAATGCAGACAGAAAAACGTGTTCATTCGACATGGTGGGATCTTTTTGTGTCGGTAAAATTAATTATGATGAGAAATAGCGGTGGAAAAGCCTTTATGCGCAAATATTGATATAATAAACATTATATCGATGTGAACTTGGGAGTCACGCAATATGCAGTGTGGTCCTCCCATTTTGACTCAGGAAAGCATGCAGTTTATGAGGCTGCAGATTAAATAAATGATGATGAACTTCACAGGATGGTGAATGTGCAAGGTGATTAGCTTGATGCTCCTTTACATTACATATCCTCAGGCAAAATGTCAGTTTGATGGAAACACATCTCTGGTGAGAAAATGCGCATATATTTCGTTTTAAATAAAACGTCACAATACGTTCGATTTGGCTGTTGGCGGGCAAGGGGCCCCCCCAGCTCCGGTAAAATCATTGACAACTACGTGCCATTTTCAAGGGATTGTGAAATACATGTTATAACTATTTGGTTTTAATATCATCACCTATTGAGGATAGTCAGAACTGCACACCTCCCGATTATTCCATACAAAAACATTTAGCGCTATCATACAACAAGTAACGTCATGCTTTTCGTGATCAGTAAACATCAATGATCGTGTCATTTAAGATAGGTGAAGGCACCTATCCATTTGATATGTAGCGAGCAAACAACATCATTTAACTTTCTTCATCAGAGATTAGGCCTTTGGAAAAAGCTTAACATCGGCAGGTCCTCGTCCTGGTAAAGTTGTCGGACTCCTGTCATTACCAATATAGATGGAAAGCAAATCAAACAATATTAGGATATAGCCATCTAGTTTATCCCCTGAAAGGTAGCTTGTTAACACCCGTTCTGCCAGTCATTCTGTTAAAGGTCACCAAAGCACACACATCCCTGGGTCGCTCCTCTTTTCAGTTCGCTGCAGCTCGCGACTGGAACTAGCTGCAACAAACACTCAAACTGGACAGTTTTATCTCCATCTCTTCTTTCAAAGACTCAATCATGGACACTCTTACTGACAGTTGTGGCTGCTTTGTGGGATGTATTGTTGTCTCTACCTTCTTGCCCTTTGTGCTGTTGTCTGTGCCCAATAATGTTTGTACCCTGTTTTGTGCCTCTACCATGTTGTGTTGCTACCATGCTGTGGTGTCATGTGTTGCTACCATGCTGTGGTGTCATGTGTTGCTACCATGCTGTTGTCATGTGTTGCTGCCATGCTGTTGTCATGTGTTGCTGCCATGCTGTTGTCATGTGTTGCTGCCATGATGTGGTGTCATGTGTTGCTACCATGCTGTTATGTGTTGCTGCCATGCTCTATTGTCATGTGTTGCTGCCATGCTATATTGTCATGTGTTGCTGCCATGCTATATTGTTGTCTTAGGTCTCTCTTAATGTAGTGTTGTGTTGTCCTAGGTCTCTCTTTAAGTAGTGTTGTGTTGTCTTAGGTCTCTCTTTATGTAGTGTTGTGTTGTCTTAGGTCTCTCTTAATGTAGTGTTGTGTTGTCCTAGGTCTCTCTTTAAGTAGTGTTGTGTTGTCCTAGGTCTCTCTTTATGTAGTGTTGTGTTGTCTTAGGTCTCTCTTTATGTAGTGTTGTGTTGTCCTAGGTCTCTCTTTATGTAGTGTTGTGTTGTCCTAGGTCTCTCTTTATGTAGTGTTGTGTTGTCTCTCTTTATGTAGTGTTGTCTCTCTTTATGTAGTGTTGTGTTGTCCTAGGTCTCTCTTTATGTAGTGTTGTGTTGTCCTAGGTCTCTCTTTATGTAGTGTTGTGTTGTCTCTCTTTATGTAGTGTTGTGTTGTCCTAGGTCTCTCTTTATGTAGTGTTGTGTTGTCCTAGGTCTCTCTTTATGTAGTGTTGTGTTGTCCTAGGTCTCTCTTAATGTAGTGTTGTGTTGTCCTAGGTCTCTCTTTATGTAGTGTTGTGTTGTCCTAGGTCTCTCTTTATGTAGTGTTGTGTTGTCCTAGGTCTCTCTTTATGTAGTGTTGCGTTGTCTCTCTTTATGTAGTGTTGTGTTGTCTCTCTTTATGTAGTGTTGTGTTGTCTCTCTTTACGTAGTGTTGTGTTGTCCTAGGTCTCTCTTTATGTAGTGTTGTGTTGTCCTAGGTCTCTCTTTATGTAGTGTTGTGTTGTCCTAGGTCTCTCTTTATGTAGTGTTGTGTTGTCCTAGGTCCTCTCTTTATGTAGTGTTGTGTTGTCTTAGGTCTCTCTTTATGTAGTGTTGTGTTGTCCTAGGTCTCTCTTTATGTAGTGTTGTGTTGTCCTAGGTCTCTCTTTATGTAGTGTTGTGTTGTCTTAGGTCTCTCTTTATGTAGTGTTGTGTTGTCCTAGGTCTCTCTTTATGTAGTGTTGTGTTGTCCTAGGTCTCTCTTTATGTAGTGTTGTGTTGTCTCTCTTTATGTAGTGTTGTCTCTCTTTATGTAGTGTTGCGTTCTCTCTTTATGTAGTGTTGTGTTGTCTCTCTTTATGTAGTGTTGTGTTGTCTCTCTTTATGTAATGTTGCGTTGTCTCTCTTTATGTAGTGTTGTGTTGTCTCTCTTTATGTAGTGTTGCGTTGTCTCTCTTTATGTAGTGTTGTCTCTCTTTATGTAGTGTTGTCTCTCTTTATGTAGTGTTGTGTTGTCTCTCTTTATGTAGTGTTGTGTTGTCTCTCTTTATGTAGTGTTGTGTTGTCTCTCTTTATGTAGTGTTGCGTTGTCTCTTATGTAGTGTTGTCTCTCTTTATGTAGTGTTGTGTTGTCTCTCTTTATGTAGTGTTGTCTCTCTTTATGTAGTGTTGCGTTGTCTCTCTTTATGTAGTGTTGTGTTGTCTCTCTTTATGTAGTGTTGTGTTGTCTCTCTTTATGTAGTGTTGCGTTGTCTCTCTTTATGTAGTGTTGCGTTGTCTCTCTTTATGTAGTGTTGTGTTGTCTCTCTTTATGTAGTGTTGTCTCTCTTTATGTAGTGTTGTGTTGTCTCTCTTTATGTAGTGTTGTGTTGTCCTAGGTCTCTCTTTATGTAGTGTTGTGTTGTCCTAGGTCTCTCTTTATGTAGTGTTGTGTTGTCTTAGGTCTCTCTTTATGTAGTGTTGTGTTGTCTTAGGTCTCTCTTTATGTAGTGTTGTGTTGTCTTAGGTCTCTCTTTATGTAGTGTTGTGTTGTCCTAGGTCTCTCTTTATGTAGTGTTGTGTTGTCCTAGGTCTCTATGTAGTGTTGTGTTGTCCTAGGTCTCTCTTTATGTAGTGTTGTGTTGTCCTAGGTCTCTCTTTATGTAGTGTTGTGTTGTCCTAGGTCTCTCTTTATGTAGTGTTGCGTTGTCTCTCTTTATGTAGTGTTGTGTTGTCTCTCTTTATGTAGTGTTGCGTTGTCTCTCTTTATGTAGTGTTGTGTTGTCTCTCTTTATGTAGTGTTGTCTCTCTTTATGTAGTGTTGTGTTGTCTCTCTTTATGTAGTGTTGTGTTGTCTCTCTTTATGTAGTGTTGTGTTGTCTCTCTTTATGTAGTGTTGTCTCTCTTTATGTAGTGTTGTGTTGTCTCTCTTTATGTAGTGTTGTGTTGTCTCTCTTTATGTAGTGTTGTGTTGTCTCTCTTTATGTAGTGTTGTGTTGTCTCTCTTTATGTAGTGTTGTGTTGTCTCTCTTTATGTAGTGTTGTGTTGTCTCTCTTTATGTAGTGTTGTCTCTCTTTATGTAGTGTTGTGTTGTCTCTCTTTATGTAGTGTTGTCTCTCTTTATGTAGTGTTGCGTTGTCTCTCTTTATGTAGTGTTGTGTTGTCTCTCTTTATGTAGTGTTGTCTCTCTTTATGTAGTGTTGTGTTGTCTCTCTTTATGTAGTGTTGTGTTGTCTCTCTTTATGTAGTGTTGCGTTGTCTCTTATGTAGTGTTGTCTCTCTTTATGTAGTGTTGTGTTGTCTCTCTTTATGTAGTGTTGTCTCTCTTTATGTAGTGTTGCGTTGTCTCTCTTTATGTAGTGTTGTGTTGTCTCTCTTTATGTAGTGTTGTGTTGTCTCTCTTTATGTAGTGTTGCGTTGTCTCTCTTTATGTAGTGTTGCGTTGTCTCTCTTTATGTAGTGTTGTGTTGTCTCTCTTTATGTAGTGTTGTCTCTCTTTATGTAGTGTTGTGTTGTCTCTCTTTATGTAGTGTTGTGTTGTCCTAGGTCTCTCTTTATGTAGTGTTGTGTTGTCCTAGGTCTCTCTTTATGTAGTGTTGTGTTGTCTTAGGTCTCTCTTTATGTAGTGTTGTGTTGTCTTAGGTCTCTCTTTATGTAGTGTTGTGTTGTCTTAGGTCTCTCTTTATGTAGTGTTGTGTTGTCCTAGGTCTCTCTTTATGTAGTGTTGTGTTGTCCTAGGTCTCTATGTAGTGTTGTGTTGTCCTAGGTCTCTCTTTATGTAGTGTTGTGTTGTCCTAGGTCTCTCTTTATGTAGTGTTGTGTTGTCCTAGGTCTCTCTTTATGTAGTGTTGCGTTGTCTCTCTTTATGTAGTGTTGTCTCTCTTTATGTAGTGTTGTGTTGTCTCTCTTTATGTAGTGTTGCGTTGTCTCTCTTTATGTAGTGTTGTGTTGTCTCTCTTTATGTAGTGTTGTCTCTCTTTATGTAGTGTTGTGTTGTCTCTCTTTATGTAGTGTTGTGTTGTCTCTCTTTATGTAGTGTTGTCTCTCTTTATGTAGTGTTGTGTTGTCTCTCTTTATGTAGTGTTGTGTTGTCTCTCTTTATGTAGTGTTGTGTTGTCTCTCTTTATGTAGTGTTGTGTTGTCTCTCTTTATGTAGTGTTGTGTTGTCTCTCTTTATGTAGTGTTGTGTTGTCTCTCTTTATGTAGTGTTGTCTCTCTTTATGTAGTGTTGTCTCTCTTTATGTAGTGTTGTGTTGTCTCTCTTTATGTAGTGTTGTGTTGTCTCTCTTTATGTAGTGTTGTCTCTCTTTATGTAGTGTTGTGTTGTCTCTCTTTATGTAGTGTTGTGGTGTCTCTCTTTATGTAGTGTTGTGTTGTCTCTCTTTATGTAGTGTTGTGTTGTCTCTCTTTATGTAGTGTTGTGTCTCTTGTCATGATGTGTGTTTTGTCCTATATTTTTATTGAATGTATTTTTAATCCCAGCCCGGTCCTGCAGGAGGCCTTCTGTCTTATGGTAGGTCTTCATTGTAAATAATAATTTGTTCTTAACTGACTTTCCTAGTTAAATAAAGATATTATTATTATTATTAGCTAGCTAGCCAATTTGACGTGATCCATCAATCAATCAATGTAGCCTGTCTGTCAGCAGAAATCCTAATGAAACACTAAACAATATTGAATTGGGGATCCTGTTAGCTGACTTCGCTAGGTTGGCTTACATTGGGGATCCTGTTAGCTGACTTCGCTAGGTTGGCCTACATTGGGGATCCTGTTAGCTGACTTCGCTAGGTAGGCCTACATTGGGGATCCTGTTAGCTGAATTCGCTAGGTTGGCCTACATTGGGGATCATGTTAGCTGACTTCGCTAGGTTGGCCTACATTGGGGGTCCTGTTAGCTGACTTCGCTAGGTTGGCCTACATTGGGGATCATGATAGCTGACTTCGCTAGGTAGGCTTACATTGGGGATCCTGTTAGCTGACTTCGCTAGGTAGGCCTACATTGGGGGTCATGTTAGCTGACTTCGCTAGGTAGGCTTACATTGGGGATCCTGTTAGCTGACTTCGCTAGGTAGACCTACATTGGGGATCCTGTTAGCTGACTTCGCTAGGTTGGCCTACATTGGGGATCCTGTTAGCTGACTTCGCTAGGTTGGCCTACATTGGGGATCATGTTAGCTGACTTCGCTAGGTTGGCCTACATTGGGGATCATGTTAGCTGACTTCGCTAGGTTGGCCTACATTGGGGGTCCTGTTAGCTGACTTCGCTAGGTTGGCCTACATTGGGGATCCTGTTAGCTGACTTCGCTAGGTTGGCCCACATTGGGGATCCTGTTAGCTGACTTCGCTAGGTTGACCTACATTGGGGATCCTGTTAGCTGACTTCGCTAGGTTGGCCTACATTGGGGATCCTGTTAGCTGACTTCGCTAGGTTGGCCTACATTGGGGATCCTGTTAGCTGACTTCGCTAGGTTGGCCTACATTGGGGATCCTGTTAGCTGACTTCGCTAGGTTGGCCTACATTGGGGATCCTGTTAGCTGACTTCGCTAGGTTGGCCTACATTGGGGATCCTGTTAGCTGACTTCGCTAGGTTGGCCTACATTGGGGATCATGTTAGCTGACTTCGCTAGGTCGGCCTACATTGGGGATCCTGTTAGCTGACTTCGCTAGGTAGACCTACATTGGGGATCCTGTTAGCTGACTTCGCTAGGTTGACCTACATTGGGGATCCTGTTAGCTGACTTCGCTAGGTAGGCCTACATTGGGGGTCATGTTAGCTGACTTCGCTAGGTAAGCTTACATTGGGGATCCTGTTAGCTGACTTCGCTAGGTTGGCCTACATTGGGGATCCTGTTAGCTGACTTCGCTAGGTTGACCTACATTGGGGATCCTGTTAGCTGACTTCGCTAGGTTGGCCTACATTGGTTGTAGAGAAAAAATTACTTTTGAAAATTCTAAACAAAACAATGTATTATTAGCTAACTAGCTACAGTGCAGGCTTACTCAAACGAGCTGCTAACATGGCTAGCTAACTATCTAGCCAACTTTACATACTGTATAGATAGCTAGCTAAGTTAATTAAATATCACCAGCTACCTAACTTCATATTCGCTAGCTATCTTAATGCATTTGTAGGTGGCTAGCTAACAGCTATAGAGGAGGACGACAGGATAGCAGCCCCACATGTCAAAGTGAGAGAGTAGGCTATTCTGGATAGGACAGGTACTTTTGTCTAGTTCCTGTCCCTTGGAAGTGAGGACGGAGATAATAGTAACATAATATTAAGTGCGGTCTAATTTGAGTATAATTGATGTCTTTATCTTGTGAGGTTTTCTGTCCTCAGATACAGAGAGCTGTGAAAGCCTGTCTGCAGATGAAGAGGTCTCAGTGAAGAGCAGTGGCTCTCAGTCCTGGTCCTGGGGACTCAAAGAGGGGCACATTGTTGTTTTTGCCATCTAATTCAAATCATCAACTCATCATCAAGCTTCAGGTGTTATTTATGTATTCATTTGTGATGCTATCCTTGATATGATCCAGCTATTGTCACAAGCACATGTGTGTGTACATGCATCTATCCAATGTTATCATGATTTGTTATCAGCGATATTATACTTTAGTAATCCGAAATGACCTGGTGATGTTAAAGTCTAATAATTACATTGTCTTCCAAATTCCTACAGATACCTTGTAACTAGAGAGTCCTTGAAAACGATTTCCTATAGTTACCGTGTGGGGCACTGCAAGGTTGGGAGACCAGGGCCATCTGGGACTGCCTCCTGGGGGAATTCAGGTGTGTGAAGGCTACCTGTGTCCTGCGTAACTTCATGAGGATGGACACGAGGACCAGGAGGGGATCTGCAGCTCACTGCCACGTGCCAGAGGAGAAGTCTGCTGTTCTGCAGGAGGGGATCTGCAGCTCACTGCCGCGTGCCAGAGGAGAAGTCTGCTGCTCTACAGGATGTTTCAAGGATGGGGTCCAACAACGCAGCAAGAGAGGCAATCCGTGTGCAGGAGATCTTCACCTCCTACTTCTTCAAAGAGGGTGCTGTTCCCTGGCAACACCATAGACTACACTACGCACAACCAAAGGCTCCTTTAAGAGGGTGCTGTTCCCTGGCAACACCATAGACTACACTATACACAACCAAAGGCTCTTCAAAGAGCCATCCACTAT
Source organism: Oncorhynchus kisutch (assembly GCF_002021735.2). Classification (NCBI taxonomy): domain Eukaryota; kingdom Metazoa; phylum Chordata; class Actinopteri; order Salmoniformes; family Salmonidae; genus Oncorhynchus; species Oncorhynchus kisutch. The sequence goes on along the minus strand of NW_022261981.1, from coordinate 9,985,243 downwards.
GCAATAAGAGTATTCTTCCATTTACTTAACTATGTCAAATGCAGTTATTCAATTCCCAGTTTCTCTCCCTTTGATTTCTACTTCTCAGGTAAGGTTGTGATGTCTGTAAAACAGAACAGGCTATTTTAAGTCACCCATATTGAAACTATGTAGAACCATTAGACTCCCTATAACCCACACACTCATGTATCAATCTGATTGATAGATTGTGTTGAGCAGTGAGCAGGCTCAGGTGTATAACTGTTGCTCCTTCCACCTTCAAAGAACATACAAGGGGGCCAACCATTGAGAATAGGAAGACACTTCATTATCTCTATAACTACGATGTATTGTTTGTCCTCGTGTGTCTGTACATGTTTTTCAGCATAAAGTCCTCTGCAGCCACTTAGTGTGGTGTGGACACCAGGTGAGGCCACATACACAGATTCCTGTTGAACCCTGTCGCATTAACTACCTTATTTTCTCAATAACAGTCTCTCTCCTTCACTTCATCCTTCTTTTCCTTAAATCATCTAGGTTATATCAGCTGTGTCGGTGAACCCCTCGCGCATCTGAACTGGCTGACAGAGAGGGCACAGTATGATCAGAGGTGAGAGGTCACTTGGTCAGGTCAACAGGAAGTATTACCAAAGAGATGTTTTACATTGAAGTACAGATAGAGATGTAATAGTCCCAGAGTTAATGATCCCAGGTCAGTTTATATTATACAGGAAGTATTTAAAGAGATGTAATAGTCCCAGAGTTAATGATCCCAGGTCAGTTTATATTATACAGGATTATTAAAGAGATGCAGTAGTCCCAGAGTTAATGATCCCAGGTCAGTTTATATTATACAGGAAGTATTTAAAGAGATGTAGTAGTCCCAGAGTTAATGATCCCAGGTCAGTTTATATTATACAGGAAGTATTTAAAGAGATGTAATAGTCCCAGAGTTAATGATCCCAGGTCAGTTTATATTATACAGGAAGTATTTAAAGAGATGTAGTAGTCCCAGAGTTAATGATCCCAGGTCAGTTTATATTATACAGGAAGTATTTAAAGAGATGTAGTAGTCCCAGAGTTAATGATCCCAGGTCAGTTTATATTATACAGGAAGTATTTAAAGAGATGTAACAGTCCCAGAGTTAATGATCCCAGGTCAGTTTATATTATACAGGAAGTATTTAAAGAGATGTAGTAGTCCCAGAGTTAATGATCCCAGGTCAGTTTATATTATACAGGAAGTATTTAAAGAGATGTAGTAGTCCCAGAGTTAATGATCCCAGGTCAGTTTATATCACCTCCTTATGATGACTGACCGCGTTAGAATAAAGCATATATATAAATAGAAAAGGCAGAAACATTCTAACTCCATCTGTCTCTCATCTGCAGGTATGATGTGAGAGAGGATGCCAACCCCCAGTCCCATCATCACCACCTCACCCGCCCTTAAGATAACCTCCGGGCCGACGACAGACACTATTATGTCATTGTGATGAACTGAGAGAATATTAGGGTGGCACTGTGATTCATTAATCATATGCTGCCTTCCCTGCTCCTATGTTCTTACCTCTTTCCCTTTCTGTCTTTTACACCTCTCTCGACACCTCTTTCCCTTTCTGTCTTTTACACCTCTCTCTCCACCTCTTTCTTCCTCTGTTTTTATAATGCACAACAGATGTGCATTGAAGTAAAGATTGAACTTATATTTATAATATAATATTCCAATTATAATATTTATAATGCATGTATTTATAACACTTGGATAATGATATTCTTTCAATAAAGCGTTTCACATTCTCTACTGGTTGAAATTAAGTCTTGTTTGATTAAATACTCCGCCTGTCCTGTGTTTATCAGGTCAATGCAGATGAAGGGAATTAGATAAGGAGATTAACTGATTTTAGAGTATTTACATGACGCATAAGAAGTGTAGTGTACTGTTTTAAAAATATATATTTCTGTATATATGAATTACAAATCAGCCTTTAACTAGTTAAATCCTGTTTCTAGTCCATTAGTTACAATGTGTAACCATTGACATCCCAGGACCAAGATTGGTAAACACTGTTAAAGTGTATAAATGTAATACATACATGCAGACACAGAGTCATTCAAAGACTGGAGTTTGATACTCCTGGTATTGGATATGACTGAAAAATCATCTCAAAGACATTCATACCTTAACTGCACCTTTTAATTGCCAAGGTAGAGTACATGATCAGTGAATATATTAAATGTACAGGCTACAATGTGGGGATCTCATGCACGGTAATAACTACAGTACATGATCAGTGAATATATTAAATGTACAGGCTACAATGTGGGGATCTCATGCACGGTAATAACGACATGTATTTTAGACTTGCATCCTTGGCACAAAGTTATTATATTCTACTCAATCTATAGGCTTCATTAATGTCATTCAGACTGTTTTGAAGATGATACAACTGGCTATGATAGCTGAGGTTCATAGCTAGGTTCTGAACTAATATGGATACCAAACGTTTTAAGGTCCATATGTGGCCGATGTAAAATGGCTAGCTAGTTAGCGGTGGTGCGTGCTAATAGTGTTTCAGTTGGTGACATCACTCGCTCTGAGATTTTGTGGCGCGATGGGTAACGATGCTTTGTGAGTGACTGTGGTTGATGTGTGCAGAGGGTCCCTGGTTCGAGCCCAGGTTGAGAAGAAGGACGGAAGCTATACTGTTACACATACACAGATCGCCTACACATCCAGGTGTTGTTATCCACAATAAGCAAGAAAATAGTTAGCTAGCTACGTTATTTCATCTCTCTGCATTGCACGGCAAAAATAAGCAAGGCAAGCTTACAAAATTGTACACTCATTTTGCAGTAAATTCACCAGTTAGCTAGATTCTTTACATCCACTGTTTCACAAGATGACAGCCTGGTTTGCTGGTTTTTTCAGGTGTCCCTAAAACATGAAACAACCAGAATTATAATTTCATACTCTTGTCACAACACCCATAAAGCTAGCTAGCTGATGTTAGCTAGTCAGCTAGCTTGCTAAATCACGATTTTTGTAAATTGAATTAACTAACATATTCCTCTCAACTGGACATTTTTTGCATGATTCTTTATGACATTATAATCACACTTACTTCCATCCTAGTATTTTTGTCAGCCATCTTTGCTGAAGAAAGTCTCCAGCCTTGGGCATAGCTTCAAATTTGTCATGGGAGCCACTCGATATGATTGGTCATTGCCCAGCGGTCGCGCTGGTGATTTGCACACATTTGGGTAAAGTTTATATTTTTCACCGCCTCCCACGCTATGTTCGCACCGCCCGAAGGTCCCCGCCCCCTTCCATTGAAATGGGAAGCGTTGTTTCACCGCGCCGCGGCTTGTGCTAGTGTACACGGGGCATGAAGTACCATGGCAAATGCGCCATTCTGCTGCTAGACAGACAGAGCCCACAAAACATGGGAAATTAACCAAAACCACTCACACTTGTCATATTTGTTCAGTTTCATTTTATATCTCTCAAATATCAAATTAATGGCGGCCAATATTGAGATATATCGTGAGGCTATCCTACATATCTGAAATTACATGATTATTAATGTTTACTGGTCGTGAAAAGCAAGCAGGTACTTGCTGTATAACTTTAAAGATTAGAACAACATTTGCGCAATGGAATAATTTGACATTTTGTAGGTCTGAATATGTTCTTCAAGTGGTGATGATATTACAACCAAATAGTTAACATTTATTTAACAATTCTTCTAAAAACGACAACAGAGTTGTCAAACTAGTTTTTAGATACGGTCATTTGAAGTATGTCCCATATCACATGACCCACGTACTCGACAACGGAGTTGTCAAACGGGGTTTTTAGATACTGTCATTTTAAGTGTCCCATATCACATGACCCATGTACTCGACAACGGAAGAGAACTTTCAAAGAATCACGAGCCAGGCGGGAAAGTTGGTTATTCGTTCTGACCAATCAATTCACTCGTGTAGCAACGCCGCTGCGGAGTGTCTACAGCGGAGAGGGACGAGGAAGCGAACATATTAGTCTATAAAGATAAACGAGTTATTTTTTTCTTCCAATTTTATACCGAAGGAGATACTTCAGCGTAAACCAAGAACGGTGAGTAAAAAAAAAAAATTCGAATTCATTGACAAAACAGTCTAGCTAACGCATGATCAATCTATAGCTAGCTTGCAAACGGCTAGCCAACCGGAGAGAGTTGGCCTGCCTACACCATCCACGCTTGCTAGTTAGCTAATATTAGCAGCTAACGTTAGCCAATGTTACCCGATAAAAAACAGCTGATTAGCTAACGTTAGCCAATGTTACCCGATAAAAAACAGCTGATTAGCTAACGTTAGCCAATGTGCAAGTAGTTGAGACCAAGTTGACTAGCTTCTGCGGATCAACTAGCTAGCCAGTTATGTATACTAGCTAGTTAATTACATTAGCTAGCCTACCTACCCACCCAACTAGCTTGTTAACTTGCTAGATTTTAAGCACACCCAATTCATGTATTTGAATTTCCAGGATAGTAACGTTCTCGTGTATAAAACTTTACAGGTCATGTTGCGTTACGTGTTGGTTTGGTTTGTTTATTTCACCAACACTAAGTATGACAGCTTAGCTAGCAAGATAAGCATTATATTACCTGATCATGTTATGGTTTTCAAGAGATACATCCCGGCTTTCTCCATCTACTTCAGGGGTCGAACTACTACTCTACAGGAAAGCTCCCTACCCTCCTACAGAATCCCAGTATGGCCTAATAACTTTGGTATCTGTTCTCTTCCTGCAGATGACTGGTTCGAACGAGTACAAACTGAACCAGGGACCAGAGGACAGTATCTCTGCCGTGAAGTTCAGCCCCAGTACAGGCCAGTTCCTTCTAGTGTCCTCTTGGGACTGTACTGTCCGGCTCTACGATGTGGCAGGCAACTCCATGAGGATCAAGTATTCTCACCTGGCACCTGTGCTGGATTGTGCTTTCTATGTAAACAAGTTTTTATTTGTCATAAGTGTTTCCATAGTAATCAGTTACTCCATTTTAAATGCAGAGTTGGCTACTTTGCCACACACACAGACACATGTATAACGGATGTGAAATGGCTAGCTTAGTTAGCGGTGGTGCGGGCTACTAGCATTTCAATCGGTGACGTCACTCGCTCTGAGACCTTGAAGTAGTGGTTCCATTTGCTCTGCAAGGGCCGTGGCTTTTGTGGAGCGATGGGTAACGGTGCTTCGTGGGTGACTGTTGTTGATGTGTGCAGAGGGTCCCTGGTTCGAGCCCGGGGCGGGGCGAAGGGACAAACTAAAGTTATACTGTTACACACACTAAGAAGAAGAAACATGACTTTATTGGTAAAAGTACATTTCTACAAACAAAGTTAAATTGTAGTCAAAGGAATACGTTTGAGTCGGATATCTCTTCTCTTGTAGGACCCAACACATGCCTGGAGCGGAGGCTTGGACACGCAGTTGAAAACCCACGACTTGAATACAGATCAAGGTGTGCCTGTCAATATATCACCACTGAATTGTGTGCTTCCTGTTATTAAATGAACCGTGTTTTTTTTTTTTTTTACAGTCCATATTTCTCTCCCTTGTGTGTAGATACAATAGTTGGGACACACGACGCCCCCATTCGCTGTGTGGAATACTGTCCAGAGGTCAACGTCATGGTAACAGGTAGCTGGGATAGGTCAGTCAGGCTGTGGGACCCCAGGACCCCCTGCAACGCTGGCACCTTCACACAACCTGAAAAGGTGGAGCTATCACAACTCTGTATGAAACATTCCTGGGACTTCATGTCTGTTCATAAAGACCAAAGCAGACATTGACCTCATTTTCAATTTTCGATTTTAAAGTTTAACAAAAATGTATAGTCTGTTTTTGTTGAGAATGGGACATACTTACAGGCATACGGACATTGAGAGAGAGATTGATTGTGATACACACATTTTAAGATTGTTCTCATTGTCTCTTTTAACGAAGGTGTACACCCTCTCTGTGGCTGGTGACCGGCTGATAGTGGGGACAGCAGGGAGGAGGGTGTTGGTCTGGGACCTGAGGAATATGGGCTACGTCCAGCAGAGGAGAGAGTCCAGTCTGAAATACCAGACACGAGCCATCAGGGCCTTCCCTAACAAACAGGTAAACCTCTAGACTAGCTCAGTACCAGACACGGGCCATCAGGGCCTTCCCTAACAAACAGGTAAACCTCTAGACTAGCTCAGTGCTTCTCTAACCTCTCATTGGGACCCCCCCCATGACCTTGGCATTGCTAAGTGCCACACTCTAACCAGCTGAGCCCGACAGGACCACACATCGTTGTCTTGTCTGTCTGGTGAGACCAGGTGTCTATTGTCTGTTTTTGAAGGGCTATGTCCTGAGCTCCATAGAAGGACGTGTTGCTGTGGAGTACCTGGACCCCAGCCAGGAAATGCAGAAGAAGAAGTACGCCTTCAAGTGCCACCGGCTGAAGGAGAACGGCATAGAACAGGTCTATCCCGTCAACGCCATCTCCTTCCACGGTGTCCACAACACCTTCGCCACAGGTGGGATACTTTCTATTGGCACTAATAAAACTCAGCAGTCATTAAGACTGCTTTTGAAATGTTCAACTACAATAACATAAAAATAAAAAAAACAAGAACATTATTTAATCCAGAATAATTTTTTTAAAGAACATTATTTAATCCAGAATAATTTTTTTAAAGAACATTATTTAATCCAGAATAATTTTTTTAAAGAACATTATTTAATCCAGAATAATTTTTTTAAAGAACATTATTTAATCCAGAATAATTTTTTTTAAGAACATTATTTATTCCAGAATAATTTTTTTAAAGAACATTATTTAATCCAGAATAATTTTTTTAAAGAACATTATTTAATCCAGAATAAATAAACATTTACAACAAGGATCCATGAAGCTTGGTTTCATTTCCTGCTGTTTTCTGGTCTATTGTCATGTGACCTTTTTGGATTCATATCGCCATGGTTACACTCAAGGGAACACTTGATGAATGATTAGCCTCCAGATTATAATCTTATAAAACTCGTAACTACTCTGTAGATAAATGTCAATTTTCGTTCCTCCGGTTGACCTTGAAAACCCCTCTCTCTCTCTCTCGTCCTTCGACCAGGTGGCTCCGACGGCTTTGTGAACATCTGGGACCCTTTCAACAAGAAACGCCTGTGTCAGTTTCACCGCTACCCTACGTCTATCGCCTCCCTGGCCTTCAGTAACGACGGTTCCACGCTGGCCATCGCCTCCTCTTACATGCAGGAGCAGGGAGACATCAGCCACCCGGAGGACACCGTCTTCATCCGTCAGGTCACAGACGCAGAGACGAAGCCCAAGTGAGTCGGGACAGTCCTCCTCTCTGATTCACACGATGGGGCCCGGTCTGATTCTGAAACTGTGCTGCCTCGGGTAGCTTCCTTTCAGCACTGTTAGCTACAGCAACCACGACACAGGATTTACTGCATGGGTGGTCCAGCCCAGTACAGCTCGGCTCGGCCCTATAGTGTGAAGCAGAGCATCCGGTCCACATCCCGGTGGTCTTGTCTGGACTTCAACGCCACACTGCCCCTCACACTTTTTTGGTACATATGAATGGCAGCATTGACCAGGAGCAGGCAGCTGGTATTTATCTGGCCATCTAGCTCGCTCTCTCTAGCTCTCTCCACCTTTTTCCTTATCCCCGTAGTTGACGGACCGATGAGGACTTGACAAAATGGCTGCCTCCTGATCTGTTCTCTAGCTCTCTCCACCTTTTTCAATATCCCCGTAGTTGACAGACCGATGAGGATTTGACAAAATGGCTGCCTCCTGATCTGTATCTGGATGTGTGGCTCCAGGAAGTCCTGAAGACAGCTGAATGGATCCATCTATACAAAACAACCTTCGCTGACCTTTTCATCTGCCTATATTTGTTGGATTTAAAGTTTATTTTAATTTTTTTTACTGTTCCCATTTATTTGTACTTTAAAAATGAAACGTGTGTTTTATTAACAAATGTAGAAGGACTACACCCATGTGCTTTCAGTTGTATCTAGCCCCCGCCCCTCTAAACTGGTGAAATTCGGTTGTATCTAGCCCCCGCCCCTCTAAACTGTTGAAATTAGGTTGTATCTAGCCCCCGCCCCTCTAAACTGGTGAAATTAGGTTGTATCTAGCCCCCGCCCCTCTAAACTGGTGAAATTAGGTTGTATCTAGCCCCCGCCCCTCTAAACTGGTGAAATTAGGTTGTATCTAGCCCCCGCCCCTCTAAACTGGTGAAATTAGGTTGTATCTAGCCCCCGCCCCTCTAAACTGGTGAAATTAGGTTGTATCTAGCCCCCGCCCCTCTAAACTGGTGAAATTAGGTTGTATCTAGCCCCCGCCCCTCTAAACTGGTGAAATTAGGTTGTATCTAGCCCCACCCCTCTAAACTGGTGAAATTAGGTTTTGTCTAGCCCCCGCCCCTCTAAACTGGTGAAATTAGGTTGTTGTGTCTAGCCCCACCCCTCTAATAAACAGGTGAAATTAGGGTTGTCTAGCCCCTCCCCTCTAATAAACAGGTGAAATTAGGTTTTGTCTAGCCCCCGCCCCTCTAAACTGGTGAAATTAGGTTGTATCTAGCCCCACCCCTCTCATAAACTGGTGAAATTAGGTTGTGTCTAGCCCCGCCCCTCATAAACTGGTGAAATTAGGTTGTATCTAGCCCCACCCCTCTCATAAACTGGTGAAATTAGGTTGTTGTCTAGCATCTCTAATAAACTGGTGAAATTAGGTTGTATCTAGCCCCACCCCTCTAATAAACAGGTGAAATTAGGTTTTGTCTAGCCCTCCCCTCTAATAAACAGGTGAAATTAGGTTGTATCTAGCCCCGCCCCTCTAATAAACTGGTGAAATTAGGTTGTATCTAGCCCCTCCCCTCTAATAAACTGGTGAAATTGGGTTGTTGTATCTAGCCCCGCCCCTCTAATTGCATCACTCTTCTCAGACCAATTGAAAAGGAGTAAGGGTTTTTTCTGTAATGACATGACTACTGATTTGTCTAAAGAGTCGGATAAAGACTAAAGACAAAAATCCAATTTGTTGCGGTAATGCATTTTCCAATAATCAATAAAGACATGTTAATGACTCCAGAGATCCTGCTCCAGCAGGTGAATTGATGTCAGAGCGGAGAATTACGGTTTCCACGTCCCTGTGATGAGATGCAGTACTATGGGACCCACTACTTCACATGGGTCGCTCACCAGCAGTTGGCAGAGCATAAAGACAGGAAACTCTCAGGACCCTGTTTCTCTCTCTCCTGTTTCGCTCTCGTTTCTATCTCTGTCTGTTTCTCTGTCTCTCTCTGTTTGTCTTCTCTGTTTCTTCTCTCGCTCTCTCTTGTTTCGCTCTCTCTGCTCTTGCTTTCGCTCGTCTCTCTGCGTTTCTCTCTCTCTCTCTCTTTTCTCTCCTCTGTTTCTCTCTCTGTTTTCTCTCTCTTCTCTCTGTTTCTCTTCTCTCTCTCTGTTTCTCTCTCTATGTTCTCTCTCTCTCTCTCTTCTCTGTTTCTCTCTCTCTGTGTCCTCTCTCTCATCCTGTTTCTCTCTCTCTCTGTTTCTCTCTCTCTCTCTCCGTTCTCTCTCTCTGTTTCTCTCTCTCTCTCTCTCTCTGTTTCTCTCTCTCTCTCTCTCTG
>NW_022261981.1:9875659-9975486 GCF_002021735.2 Oncorhynchus kisutch | reverse complement strand
CCCCCCCCCCCCTCTAACCACTAGGCTACCTCCCCCCCCCCCCCCCTCTAACCACTAGGCTACCTGCCCCCCCCCCCCTCTAACCACTAGGCTACCTGCCCCCCCCCCCCCCTCTAAACCACTAGCTACCTGCCCCCCCCCCCCTCTAACACTAGGCTACCTGCCCCCCCCCCCCCCCTCTAACCACTACTAACCTGCCTCTCCCCTCTAACCACTAGGCTACCTGCCTCCCTCCTCTAACCACTAGGCTACCTGCCCCCCCCCCCCCCCCCCCCCTACCACTAGGCTACCTGCCCCCCCCCCCCTCTAACCACTAGGCTACCTGCCCCCCCCCTCTAACCACTAGGCTACCTGCCTCTCCCCTCTAACCACTAGGCTACCTGCCCCCCCCCCCCCCCTCTAACCACTAGGCTACCTGCCTCTCCCCTCTAACCACTAGGCTACCTGCCCCCCCCCCCCCTCTAACCACTAGCTACCTGCCCCCCCCCCCCCTCTAACCACTAGGCTACCTTCCCCCCCCCCCCCCCCCTCTAACCACTAGGCTACCTGCCTCTCCCCTCTACCACTAGGCTACCTGCCTCCCTCCTCTAACCACTAGGCTACCTGCCCCCCCCCCCCCCCTCCCCACTAACTACCTGCCCCCCCCCCCCCTCTAACCACTAGGCTACCTGCCCCCCCCCTCTAACCACTAGGCTACCTGCCTCTCCCCTCTAACCACTAGGCTACCTGCCCCCCCCCCCCCCCCCTCTAACCACTAGGCAGGCTACCTGCCCTCCTCCCCTCTAACCACTAGGCTACCTGCCCCCCCCCCCCCCCTAACCACTAGGCTACCTGCCTCTCCCCTCTAACCCTAGGCTACCTGCCCCCCCCCCCCCTCTAACCACTAGGCTACCTGCCCCCCCCTCTAACCACTAGGCTACCTGCCCCCCCCCCCCCCCCCTCTAACCACTAGGCCTACCTGCCCCCCCCCTCTAACCACTAGGCTACCTGCCCCCCCCCCCCCCCTCTAACCACTAGGCTACCTGCCCCCCCCCCCCCCCTACTACCTCCCCCCCCCCCCCCCCTCTAACCACTAGCTACCTGCCCCCCCCCCTAACCACTAGGCTACCTGCCCCCCCCCCCCCCCCCTAACCACTAGGCTACCTGCCCCCCCCTCTAACCACTAGGCTACCTCCCCCCCCCCCCCCCCTCTAACCACTAGGCTACCTGCCCCCCCCCCCCCCCTCTAACCACTAGGCTACCTGCCCCCCCCCCCCCTCTAACCACTAGGCTACCTGCCCCCCCCCCCCCCCCTCTAACCACTAGGCTACCTGCCCCCCCCCCCCCCTCTAACCACTAGGCTACCTGCCCCCCCCCCCCCCCCCTCTAACCACTAGGCTACCTGCCCCCCCCCCCCCCCTCTAACCACTAGGCTACCTGCCCCCCCCCCCCCCCCCCCCTCTAACCACTAGGCTACCTGCCTCTCCCCTCTAACCACTAGGCTACCTGCCCCCCCCCCCCCCCCCCCCCCTCTCCCCCTCTAACCACTAGGCTACCTGCCCCCCCCCCCCCCCCTCTAACCACTAGGCTACCTGCCTCTCCCCTCTAACCACTAGGCTACCTGCCTCCCTCCTCTAACCACTAGGCTACTGCCTCTCCCCTCTAACCACTAGGCTACCTGCCCCCCCCCCCCCTCTAACCACTAGGCTACCTGCCCCCCCCCCCCCCCCCCCTCTAACCACTAGGCTACCTGCCCCCCCCCCCCTCTAACCACTAGGCTACCTGCCTCTCCCCTCTAACCACTAGGCTACCTGCCTCCCTCCTCTAACCACTAGGCTACCTGCCTCCCTCCTCTAACCACTAGGCTACCTGCCCCCCACCTCTAACCACTAGGCTACCTGCCCCCCCCCCCTCTAACCACTAGGCTACCTGCCCCCCCCCCCCCCCCTCTAACCACTAGGCTACCTGCCCCCCCCCCCCTCTAACCACTAGGCTACCTGCCTCCCTCCTCTAACCACTAGGCTACATGCCTCCCCCCCTCTAACCACTAGGCTACCCTGCCTCCCCTCTCTAACCACTAGGCTACCTGCCTCCCCCCTCTAACCACTAGGCTACCTGCCCCCCACCTCTAACCACTAGGCTACCTGCCCCCCCCCCCTCTAACCACTAGGCTACCTGCCCCCCCCCCCCCTCTAACCACTAGGCTACCTGCCCCCCCCCCCCTCTAACCCACTAGGCTACCTGCCTCTCCCCTCTAACCACTAGGCTACCTGCCTCCCTCCTCTAACCACTAGGCTACCTGCCTCCCTCCTCTAACCACTAGGCTACCTGCCTCCCTCCTCTAACCACTAGGCTACCTGCCTCCCCCCTCTAACCACTAGGCTACCTGCCTCCCCCCTCTAACCACTAGGCTACCTGCCCCCCCCCCCCCCCTCTAACCACTAGGCTACCTGCCCCCCCCCCCCCCCCCCCCCCCCCCCTCTAACCACTAGGCTACCTGCCTCCCCCCTCTACCCACTAGGCTACCTGTCCCTGTCCCCCCCCTCTAACTAGGCTACCTGCCTCCCCCCTCTACCCACTAGGCTACCTGTCCCCCCCCCCCCCCCCTCTAACTAGGCTACCTGCCCCCCCCCCCCCCCCCTCTAACCACTAGGCTACCTGCCCCCCCCCCCCCCCCTCTAACCACTAGGCTACCTGTCCCCCCCCCCCCCCCCCTCTAACTAGGCTACCTAACCACCAGGTTACCCGCCACTCTAATGAGACACATTGCCAGAGGAATCTTTATGAGATTATAGACTGGTTTTAAATGTTATTTTACTACAGTAATCCTAATATAATCCCATGTTATGGAGTTGTTTTCTGTTAGCTTTGTGATGGAGACAAGCCTGAGAATCACTGAACACCTTGTTCCTGCACATAATCTGCATTGGAATGAAATAAATCCCATTTATTTTCCTGTCTGAGTACTGAGGGCTTGATGGACCCCCCCCCCCCCCCCCCCTCCCCCTCCCCTCGTTCAGTTCTTGATTACTCTGTTCGGTGCAGATTTTCTATAGAAAGTTAATGTGATTTGTGAAACCCTTCAGAACGAGGAGGAGCAGAGAGAGACGGAAGATAAAGATGGCAATTATTCTATTTAAGAGCTACAATTTTTCTAATTTCCCCCGGCTGCTGCTTCAATATCCTGGAAATGATTTTGTTGGCTTGGTTAAATGATGTTACTAATTCCTATGATTGCTTATAATGAGTCAGTCTTTTGTTCCAGACTTCAGTTTAATATGAAATGGCATTCCATTTCAGGGATAGGAATAATCACCCATTCAGAAGACTGGAGCTGCAGGGTCAGGGTGTAGAGGGTGACTACGGTGAAGGGGTGTAGAGGTGACTACAGTGAAGGGCTGTAGAGGTGACTACGGTGAAGGGCTGTAGAGGTGACAGGCTGTAGAGGTGACTACGGTGAAGGGCTGTAGAGGTGACTACGGTGAAGGGCTGTAGAGGTGACTACGGTGAAGGGCTGTAGAGGTGACTAGAGGTGACTACGGTGAAGGGCTGTAGAGTTGACTACGGTGAAGGGCTGTAGAGTTACTACGGTGAAGGGCTGTAGATGGTGACCAGGTGTAGAGGTGACTACGGTGAAGGGTGTAGAGGTGCCTCACGGTGAAGGCTGTTATGAGGCTGTAGAGGTGACTACGGTTGAAGGGCTGTAGAGGTGACTACGGTGAAGGGCTGTAGAGGTGACTACGGTTGAAGGGCTGTAGAGGTGACTACGGTGAAGGGCTATAGAGGTGACTACGGAGGTGTAAGGGCTTGTAGAGTTGTGACTACGGTGAAGGGCTGTAGAGTTGACTACGGTGAAGGGCTGTAGAGGGTGACTACGGTGAAGGGCTGTAGAGGTGGACTACGGTGAAGGGATGTAGAGGTGACTACGGTGAAGGGCTGTAGAGGTGACTCACGGTGAAGGGCTGTAGAGTGACTACGGTGAAGGCCTGTAGAGTTGACTACGGGTGAAGGGGCTGTAGAGGTGACAGGTCTGTAGAGGTGACTACGGTGAAGGGCTGTAGAGGTGACTACGGTGAAGGGTGTAGAGGTGACTACGGTGAAGGGCTGTAGAGTTGACTACGGTGAAGGGCTGTAGAGTGACTACGGTGAAGGGGTGAGGCTGTAGCGTTGACTACGGTGAAGGGCTGTAGAGTTGACTACGGTGAAGGGCTGTAGAGTTGACTACGGGAAGGCCTGTAGAGTTGACTACGGTGAAGGGCTGTAGAGGTGACAGGCTGTAGAGGTGAACTACGGTGAAGGGCTGTAGAGGTGACTACGGTGTAAGGGCTGTAGAGGTTGACTACGGTGAAGGGCTGTAGAGTTGACTACGGTGTTGAAGGGCTTGTAGAGTTGACTACGGTGAAGGGCTTGTAGCGTTGACTACGGTGAAGGGCTGTAGAGTTGACTACGGTGAAGGCTGTAGAGTTGACTACGGTGAAGGGCTGTAGAGTTGACTACGGTGAAGGGCTGTAGAGGTGACAGGCTGTAGAGGTGACTACGTGAAGGGCTGTAGAGGTGACTACGGTGAAGGGCTTGTAGGGTGACTACGGTGAAGGGCTGTAGAGGTGACACGGTGAAGGGCTGTAGAGTTGACTACGGTGAAGGGCTGTAGCGTTGACTACGGTGAAGGGCTGTAGCGTTGACTACGGTGAAGGGCTGTAGAGTTGACTACGGTGAAGGGCTGTAGAGTTGACTACGGTGAAGGGCTGTAGAGTTGACTACGGTGAAGGGCTGTAGAGGTGACAGGCTGTAGAGGTGACTACGGTGAAGGGCTGTAGAGGTGACTACGGTGAAGGGCTGTAGAGGTGACTACGGTGAAGGGCTGTAGAGTTGACTACGGTGAAGGCCTGTAGAGTTGACTACGGTGAAGGGCTGTAGAGGTGACTACGGTGAAGGGCTGTAGAGGTGACTACGGTGAAGGGCTGTAGAGTTGACTACGGTGAAGGGCTGTAGAGGTGACTACGGTGAAGGGCTGTAGAGGTGACTGCGGTGAAGGCCTGTAGAGGTGACTACGGTGAAGGGCTGTAGAGGTGACTACGGTGAAGGGCTGTAGAGGTGACTACGGTGAAGGGCTGTAGAGCTGACTACGGTGAAGGGCTGTAGAGGTGACTACGGTGAAGGGCTGTAGAGTTGACTACGGTGAAGGGCTGTAGAGGTGACTACGGTGAAGGGCTGTAGAGGTGACTACGGTGAAGGGCTGTAGAGGTGAAGGGCTGTAGAGGTGACTACGGTGAAGGGCTGTAGAGGTGACTACGGTGAAGGGCTGTAGAGGTGACTACGGTGAAGGGCTGTAGAGGTGACTACGGTGAAGGGCTGTAGAGGTGACTACGGTGAAGGGCTGTAGAGGTGACTACGGTGAAGGGCTGTAGAGGTGACTACGGTGAAGGCCTGTAGAGTTGACTACGGTGAAGGGCTGTAGAGTTGACTACGGTGAAGGGCTGTAGAGGTGACTACGGTGAAGAGCTGTAGAGGTGACTACGGTGAAGGTCTGTAGAGGTGACAGGCTGTAGAGGTGACTACGGTGAAGGGCTGTAGAGGTGACTACGGTGAAGGGCTGTAGAGGTGACTACGGTGAAGGGCTGTAGAGTTGACTACGGTGAAGGCCTGTAGAGTTGACTACGGTGAAGGGCTGTAGAGGTGACAGGCTGTAGAGGTGACTACGGTGAAGGGCTGTAGAGGTGACTACGGTGAAGGGCTGTAGAGGTGACTACGGTGAAGGGCTGTAGAGTTGACTACGGTGAAGGCCTGTAGAGTTGACTACGGTGAAGGCCTGTAGAGTTGACTACGGTGAAGGGCTGTAGAGTTGACTACGGTGAAGGGCTGTAGAGTTGACTACGGTGAAGGGCTGTAGAGTTGACTACGGTGAAGGGGTGTAGAGTTGACTACGGTGAAGGGCTGTAGAGTTGACTACAGTGAAGGGCTGTAGAGTTGACTACGGTGAAGGGCTGTAGAGTTGACTACAGTGAAGGGCTGTAGAGTTGACTACAGTGAAGGGCTGTAGAGTTGACTACAGTGAAGGGCTGTAGAGTTGACTACAGTGAAGGGCTGTAGAGTTGACTACAGTGAAGGGCTGTAGAGTTGACTACGGTGAAGGGCTGTAGAGTTGACTACAGTGAAGGGCTGTAGAGTTGACTACAGTGAAGGGCTGTAGAGTTGACTACGGTGAAGGGCTGGAGCTGCAGGGTCAGGGTGTAGAGTTGACTACGGTGAAGGGCTGTAGAGTTGACTACAGTGAAGGGCTGTAGAGTTGACTACGGTGAAGGGCTGTAGAGGTGACAGGCTGTAGAGGTGACTACGGTGAAGGGCTGTAGAGGTGACAGGCTGTAGAGGTGACTACGGTGAATGGGCTGTAGAGGTGACTACGGTGAAGGGCTGTAGAGTTGACTACAGTGAAGGGCTGTAGAGTTGACTACAGTGAAGGGCTGTAGAGTTGACTACAGTGAAGGGCTGTAGAGTTGACTACAGTGAAGGGCTGTAGAGTTGACTACAGTGAAGGGCTGGAGCTGCAGGGTCAGGGTGTAGAGTTGACTACAGTGAAAGGCTGGAGCTGCAGGGTCAGGGTGTAGAGTTGACTACAGTGAAAGGCTGGAGCTGCAGGGTCAGGGTGTAGAGTTGACTACGGTGAAGGGCTGTAGAGTTGACTACAGTGAAGGGCTGTAGAGTTGACTACGGTGAAGGGCTGTAGAGGTGACAGGCTGTAGAGGTGACTACGGTGAAGGGCTGTAGAGGTGACAGGCTGTAGAGGTGACTACGGTGAAGGGCTGTAGAGGTGACTACGGTGAAGGGCTGTAGAGGTGACTACGGTGAAGGGCTGTAGAGGTGACTACGGTGAAGGGCTGTAGAGGTGACTACGGTGAAGGGCTGTAGAGGTGACTACGGTGAAGGGCTGTAGAGGTGACTACGGTGAAGGGCTGTAGAGGTGACTACGGTGAAGGCCGTAGAGGTGACTACGGTGAAGGGGGGGGTGTTTAATGTGTTTGTAGCCCGGGGGAAGTAGAGGCCATAAGGTGAAAGAGCGTAGACAAACTGTTAGCTCACTAAGGTCAGGAAATAAACCGCTCTAATGACTGATAATAACCTGAAGTAACTGCATTTCTGCCCGACTGTGATCGTGACAAAGCGTAATGCAACTACAAAGTATCTAAGGAAGGAAATATATATTATTTTATTGACTGGTGAGACATTATAGATCTGCTGGTATCTGTGAACTTTGGGTGACAATGTTGAAATCAAATCACTTTCGACTTTGACTATCAGCTTTGGAGGAATCCAAAAAGGTTGTCCCTTCTTATGAATCCCATGACGGCTCCGTACGGCGAGGGGCTCACTAAACTTCCTACAGGGGCGAAACCACTTGTCATATAAGCCCTGCCGGTCTCTCTATCAGACATGTTCCACCCAGAGCCACCTGTCAGGTAGGGTTCATGGGAACCAGAGGCGATTCCTGCTACCCTCTTGCGCTTGACCACTCCATCACCACAGGGGACTTTCTTATTTTTATTATTATTATTTTTTTTACCCCTTTTTCTCCCCAATTCCGTGGTCTCCAATTGTTTTTAGTAGCTACTAGCTTGTCTCATCGCTACAACTCCCGTACGGGCTCGGGAGAGACGAAGGTTGAAAGTCATGCGTCCTCCGATACACAACCCAACCAAGCCGCACTGCTTCTTAACACAGCGCGCATCCAACCCGGAAGCCAGCCGCACCAATGTGTCGGAGGAAACACCGTGCACCTGGCAACCTTGGTTAGTGCGCACTGCACCTGGCCCGCCACAGGAGGGGCTAGTGCGCGATGAGACAAGGACATCCCTACCGGCCAACCCCTCCCTAACCCGGGAGACGCTAGGCCAATTGTGCGTCGCCCCACGGACCTCCCGGTCGCGGCCGGTTACGACAGAGCTTGGGCGTGAACCCAGAGTCTCTGGTGGCACAGCGCCACCCGCGAGGCCCCACAGGGACTTTCTGTGTAAATCAGCTACTTGTTATCCACATTTTTAAATCCAAATCAGATTCCAGGTCGGAGTCTTTCAGGGCAAAAACCCCCTTTGCATTGTGTTCTATGGCGATGACACTACGAAACTCCAGTTCAGTGTTTATTTAATGGGTTCATGACCACAGGGCTACTGCTTGTCCTCTCTGCTATTAGCGTTCACAGTAAGCTTAGCTGAACTAATGGACCACAACTTGGAGGCTCAGATTCCACCTCCACAGCACCTCTCTGAGTGACTGCAGCTGCAGGCCAGATTCCACCTCCACAGCACCTCTCTGAGTGACTGCAGCTGCAGGCCAGATTCCACCTCCACAGCACCTCTCTGAGTGACTGCAGCTGCAGGCCAGATTCCACCTCCACAGCACCTCTCTGAGTGACTGCAGCTGCAGGCCAGATTCCACCTCCACAGCACCTCTCTGAGTGACTGCAGCTGCAGGCCAGATTCCACCTCCACAGCACCTCTCTGAGTGACTGCAGCTGCAGGCCAGATTCCACCTCCACAGCACCTCTCTGAGTGACTGCAGCTGCAGGCCAGATTCCACCTCCACAGCACCTCTCTGAGTGACTGAAGCTGCAGGCCAGATGACACCTGAACCTATCCGTTACAGCTTGACTTTAGAAACAGCTTTTTGGCCAAATCCCCTTCAGAATATACCATTTAACAGTAATCCGTTCACTGGTATAAACTCTGTGACGTGTCAGTCGGAGTCACATCGTGGCTGTTGTAAGAAGGAGAGAAAAAATGGCCTAACCTGAGGCTGGTACTTGAGGTAACTAAATATATCCACATGACATGGGGAACGGCCTAACCTGAGGCTGGTACTTGAGGTAATACTAAATATATCCACATGACAAGAGAGGGATGATGGAAGTGCTACAAAAAGAGGTATTGAACTCTGACCCTACACGGTCTGGGCTACTTCTGGTTTCCTATGTTTTACATGACCCTTAATATCACCCCACCTGGTGTCCCAGGTCTAAATCAGGCCCTGATCATTAATATCACCCACCTGGTGTCCCAGGTCTAAATCAGGCCCTGATCATTAATATCAATTCAATTTTCAATTCAATTCAATTCAAGGGCTTTATTGGCATGGGAAACATGTGTTAACATTGCCAAAGCAAGTGAGGTAGATAATATATAAAGTGAAATAAACAATAAAAATGAACAGTAAACATTACACATACAGAAGTTTCAAAACAATAAAGACATTACAAATGTCATATTATATATATATACAGTGTTTTAACAATGTACAAATGGTGGGTTGTATTTACAATGGTGCGTGTTCTTATCACCCACCTGGTGTCCCAGGTCTAAATCAGGCCCTTGTCATTAATAACACCCCACCTGGTGTCCCAGGTCTAAATCAGGCCCTGATCATTAATATCACCCCACCTGGTGTCCCAGGTCTAAATCAGGCCCTGATCATTAATATCACCCACCTGGTGTCCCAGGTCTAAATCAGGCCCTTGTCATTAATAACACCCCACCTGGTGTCCCAGGTCTAAATCAGGCCCTGATCATTAATATCACCCCACCTGGTGTCCCAGGTCTAAATCAGGCCCTGGTTGTTAATATCCCCCCACCTGGTGTCCCAGGTCTAAATCAGACCCTGATCATTAATATCACCCCACCTGGTGTCCCAGGTCTAAATCAGGCCCTGATTAGAGAGGGGAATCACCCACCTGGTGTCCCAGGTCTAAATCAGGCCCTGATCATTAATATCACCCCACCTGGTGTCCCAGGTCTAAATCAGGCCCTGGTTGTTAATATCCCCCCACCTGGTGTCCCAGGTCTAAATCAGACCCTGATCATTAATATCACCCCACCTGGTGTCCCAGGTCTAAATCAGGCCCTGATTAGAGAGGGGAATCACCCACCTGGTGTCCCAGGTCTAAATCAGGCCCTGATCATTAATATCACCCCACCTGGTGTCCCAGGTCTAAATCAGGCCCTGATCATTAATATCACCCCACCTGGTGTCCCAGGTCTAAATCAGGCCCTGATCATTAATATCACCCCACCTGGTGTCCCAGGTCTAAATCAGACCCTGGTCATTAATATCACCCCACCTGGTGTCCCAGGTCTAAATCAGGCCCTGATCATTAATATCACCCCGCCTGGTGTCCCAGGTCTAAATCAGGCCCTGATTAGAGAGGGGAATCACCCACCTGGTGTCCCAGGTCTAAATCCGGCCCTGATTAGAGAGGGGAATCACCCACCTGGTGTCCCAGGTCTAAATCAGGCCCTGATCATTAATATCACCCCGCCTGGTGTCCCAGGTCTAAATCAGGCCCTGATCATTAATATCACCCCACCTGGTGTCCCAGGTCTAAATCAGGCCCTGGTCATTAATATCACCCCACCTGGTGTCCCAGGTCTAAATCAGGCCCTGGTCATTAATATCACCCCACCTGGTGTCCCAGGTCTAAATCAGGCCCTGATCATTAATATCACCCCACCTGGTGTCCCAGGTCTAAATCAGGCCCTGATCATTAATATCACCCCACCTGGTGTCCCAGGTCTAAATCAGGCCCTGATCATTAATATCACCCACCTGGTGTCCCAGGTCTAAATCAGGCCCTGATCATTAATATCAATTCAATTTTCAATTCAATTCAATTCAAGGGCTTTATTGGCATGGGAAACATGTGTTAACATTGTCAAAGCAAGTTAGGTAGATAATATATAAGGTGAAATAAACAATAAAAATGACCAGTAAACATTACACATACAGAAGTTTCAAAACAATAAAGACATTACAAATGTCATATTATATATATATACAGTGTTTTAACAATGTACAAATGGTGGGTTGTATTTACAATGGTGCGTGTTCTTATCACCCACCTGGTGTCCCAGGTCTAAATCAGGCCCTTGTCATTAATAACACCCCACCTGGTGTCCCAGGTCTAAATCAGGCCCTGATCATTAATATCACCCCACCTGGTGTCCCAGGTCTAAATCAGACCCTGGTCATTAATATCACCCCACCTGGTGTCCCAGGTCTAAATCAGGCCCTGATCATTAATATCACCCCGCCTGGTGTCCCAGGTCTAAATCAGGCCCTGATTAGAGAGGGGAATCACCCACCTGGTGTCCCAGGTCTAAATCCGGCCCTGATTAGAGAGGGGAATCACCCACCTGGTGTCCCAGGTCTAAATCAGGCCCTGATCATTAATATCACCCCGCCTGGTGTCCCAGGTCTAAATCAGGCCCTGATCATTAATATCACCCCACCTGGTGTCCCAGGTCTAAATCAGGCCCTGGTCATTAATATCACCCCACCTGGTGTCCCAGGTCTAAATCAGGCCCTGATCATTAATATCACCCCACCTGGTGTCCCAGGTCTAAATCAGGCCCTGATCAGAGGGGAACAATGGGGGGAAAAGCAGTGGAACTGTCTTCGACGTCCAGAGTTGAGTTTGAGGCCACTCAAATATTGGCGCATGAGAATGAACAGTCAACGAATGGCATCAGGCCCTACAACATAGCCCTGTGGCACTGCCCACCATTACATTACTACTAAAACCACAGATCAATGTGAATATGACGGGCATTTCCGTCCGTCTTTCAGGCAATGTCAGTGTGCTTTTCATTCCCCTCAATGCTGTTACATAAAGAAGTTAAAGTAATGGAAAATGTGTTCTGGTTTTTCTCAGAGAGTTTTTTTTTCATTTTGGTAGTTTTTATTTCTGTGAATCTCGTCTCCAGCGCATTCTTGTGGCGTTTGGGTCAAGGCAGTATGACATCATGGTGTCTTTCAGAAAGCAGCCTCCCGAGTGACGCACCGGTCTAAGGCACTGCGTCGCACTACAGACCTGGGTTCGATCCCCCGGGGCTGTGTCACAGCCGGCCCGAGCCGGGAGATCTAAGGTTGAAGGCGTTTGACGCTTTCTTCCATACTGTTTTTTTTTTTTTTTACTCGACAACTACCTTTAATCAACACGAGCTGTTGAGCAACTATATAGGTCTGGAAATATGAATTACTGTCTCATGAAATCCAGGGTAGTTTTTTTGGGTTGTTGACAAAGTGCATTATGTCCTGAATAATTACTCAAACTGTTGAGTGTATTACTATCGCTGGGTTTAGAGATACAAACCCATGACCGATTCAAGAGGAACTTCATAAACAGTACGTTGGATTATTGGACATGATTAACATTACCGTACCAAGACAACGAGGAGGAACAGATGTCCTCTACCTCTTTCCTCTGTCAGTAACAGCCTGTTTAGAGGTCACACAGGAAACAGACATATAGTAGTAACAGCCTGTTTAGAGGTCACACAGGAACCCAGACAGACATATAGTAGTAACAGCCTGTTTAGAGGTCGCACAGGAAACAGACATATAGTAGTAACAGCCTGTTTAGAGGTCGCACAGGAAACAGACATATAGTAGTAACAGCCTGTTTAGAGGTCACACAGGAACCCAGACAGACATATAGTAGTAACAGCCTGTTTAGAGGTCACACAGGAAACAAACAGACATATAGTAGTAACAGCCTGTTTAGAGGTCACACAGGAAACAAACAGACATATAGTAGTATCTTTTCCAAGATGGCGTAGCAGTAAGTCGTCCTGTCGTGTCGTGTCCCTGTATATTTTGTTTATATTTTGTTTATTTTTCGTTTTTTACATAGCTATCCCTTTAAAAACATTTTGCTAAACCTAAGCTTCCAAATACGCTGGATCTTCACAACTAGCCCCTGGCTAGCGTTTCCACCCACTTAGCTTGAAGCTAGCCCGGCCTGCGCTACCACCGTAGCATACTCCTGAGCTACAATACCCGGGCCCACGACCGGTCTATCGATGTCACCGCATGAAGAGGAATAAACAGACTCACCCCATCGCGACGTCCCCCAAAGGCTAACTCTCTAGCCCTCGCTATCTCCCTGCTTGCTAATTCGGCCTGCTAACTGCTAGCTTGTCCAGCTCCGGTCCGCTAACTGCTACCTTGTCTAGCCCGGGCCTACAAACTGTTAGCTTGTTAGCACAGGCCTGCTAACCGCCTGAATCGCCGCGTCCCAAACGCCCACCGGACCCATATTTACTTTCTATCTCTTTTGACTTTTAATTTGTTTATACCTTCCGGAAACCTGCCTCACCCAATGTGATACGGAATCGCTATTATTTTGATTTATTTTTAGAACACACTCAAGAACCTCCAGAAGCTAACCAGCTAACTAGCTACAAGCTATTTAGTCATTGTTCGTTTTTTTTTTAACCTGGATAACACTCGCCAGGCCAGCTTCCCTTCCCCATCCACCGCTGCCCCCTGGACACTGATCTCTTGGCTACATAGCTGATGCACGCTGGACTGTCCATAAATCACGGTACTCCATTCTGCTTGTTTGTTTTATCTGTTGGCCCCGTTGCCTAGTCTACGCCATTTTACCTGCTGTTGTTGTGCTAGCTGATTAGCTGTTGTCTCACCTACTGTTTTAGCTAGCTTTCCCAATTCAACACCTGTGATTACTGTATGCCTCGCTGTATGTCTCTCTCAAATGTCAATATGCCTTGTATACTGTTGTTCAGGTTAGTTATCATTGTTTTAGTTCACAATGGAGCCCCTAGTTCCACTCTTCATACCCCTGATAACTCCTTTGTCCCACCTCCCACACATGCGGTGACCTCACCCATTACTACCAGCATGTCCAGAGATACAACCTCTCTCATCATCACCCAGTGCCTGGGCTTACCTCCGCTGTACCCGCACCCCACCATACCCCTGTCTGCGCATTATGCCCTGAATATATTCTACCATGCCCAGAAACCTGCTCCTCTTATTCTCTGTCCCCAACGCTCTAGGCGACCAGTTTTGATAGCCTTTAGCCGCACCCTCATACTACTCCTTCTCTGTTCCGCGGGTGATGTGGAGGTAAACCCAGGCCCTGCATGTCCCCAGGCACCCTCATTTGTTGACTTCTGTGTTCGAAAAAGCCTTGGTTTCATGCATGTCAACATCAGAAGCCTCCTCCCTAAGTTTGTCTTACTCACTGCTTTAGCACACTCTGCTAACCCTGATGTCCTTGCTGTGTCTGAATCCTGGCTCAGGAAGGCCACCAAAAATTCAGAGATTTCCATACCCAACTATAACATCTTCCGTCAAGATAGAACTGCCAAAGGGGGAGGAGTTGCAGTTTACTGCAGAGAGAGCCTGCAAAGTAATGTCATACTTTCCAGGTCCATACCCAAACAGTTCGAACTACTAATTTTGAAAATTACTCTCTCCAGAAATAAGTCTCTCACGGTTGCCGCCTGCTACCGACCCCCCTCAGCTCCCAGCTGTGCCCTGGACACCATTTGTGAATTGATCGCCCCCCATCTAGCTTCAGAGTTTGTTCTGTTAGGTGACCTAAACTGGGATATGCTTAACACCCCACCAGTCCTACAATCTAAGCTAGATGCCCTCAATCTCACACAAATCATCAAGGAACCCACCAGGTACAACCCTAACTCTGTAAACAAGGGCACCCTCATAGACGTCATCCTGACCAACTGGCCCTCCAAATACACCTCCGCTGTCTTCAACCAGGATCTCAGCGATCACTGCCTCATTGCCTGTATCCGCTACGGAGCCGCAGTCAAACGACCACCCCTCATCACTGTCAAACGCTCCCTAAAACACTTCTGTGAGCAGGCCTTTCTAATCGACCTGGCCCGGGTATCCTGGAAGGACATTGACCTCATCCCGTCAGTTGAGGATGCCTGGTCATTCTTTAAAAGTAACTTCCTCACCATTTTAGATAAGCATGCTCCGTTCAAAAAATGCAGAACTAAGAACAGATACAGCCCTTGGTTCACCCCAGACCTGACTGCCCTCGACCAGCACAAAAACATCCTGTGGCGGACTGCAATAGCATCGAATAGTCCCCGTGATATGCAACTGTTCAGGGAAGTCCGGAACCAATACACGCAGTCAGTCAGGAAAGCTAAGGCCAGCTTCTTCAGGCAGAAGTTTGCATCCTGTAGCTCCAACTCCAAAAAGTTCTGGGACACTGTGAAGTCCATGGAGAACAAGAGCACCTCCTCCCAGCTGCCCACTGCACTGAGGCTAGGTAACACGGTCACCACTGATAAATCCATGATTATCGAAAACTTCAATAAGCATTTCTCAACGGCTGGCCATGCCTTCCGCCTGGCTACTTCAACCTCGGCCAACAGCTCCGCCCCCCCCGCAGCTCCTCGCCCAAGCCTCTCCAGGTTCTCCTTTACCCAAATCCAGATAGCAGATGTTCTGAAAGAGCTGCAAAACCTGGACCCGTACAAATCAGCTGGGCTTGACAATCTGGACCCTCTATTTCTGAAACTATCTGCCACCATTGTCGCAACCCCTATTACCAGCCTGTTCAACCTCTCTTTCATCTCGTCTGAGATCCCCAAGGATTGGAAAGCTGCCGCAGTCATCCCCCTCTTCAAAGGGGGAGACACCCTGGACCCAAACTGTTACAGACCTATATCCATCCTGCCCTGCCTATCTAAGGTCTTCGAAAGCCAAGTCAACAAACAGGTCACTGACCATCTCGAATCCCACCGTACCTTCTCCGCTGTGCAATCTGGTTTCCGAGCCGGTCATGGGTGCACCTCAGCCACACTCAAGGTACTAAACGACATCATAACCGCCATCGATAAAAGACAGTACTGTGCAGCCGTCTTCATCGACCTTGCCAAGGCTTTCGACTCTGTCAATCACCATATTCTTATCGGCAGACTCAGTAGCCTCGGTTTTTCGGATGACTGCCTTGCCTGGTTCACCAATTACTTTGCAGACAGAGTTCAGTGTGTCAAATCGGAGGGCATGCTGTCCGGTCCTCTGGCAGTCTCTATGGGGGTGCCACAGGGTTCAATTCTCGGGCCGACTCTTTTCTCAGTGTATATCAATGATGTTGCTCTTGCTGCGGGCGATTCCCTGATCCACCTCTACGCAGACGACACCATTCTATATACTTTCGGCCCGTCTTTGGACACTGTGCTATCTAACCTCCAAACAAGCTTCAATGCCATACAACACTCCTTCCGTGGCCTCCAACTGCTCTTAAACGCTAGTAAAACCAAATGCATGCTTTTCAACCGGTCGCTGCCTGCACCTGCATGCCCGACTAGCATCACCACCCTGGATGGTTCCGACCTAGAATATGTGGACGTCTATAAGTACCTAGGTGTCTGGCTAGACTGCAAACTCTCCTTCCAGACTCATATCAAACATCTCCAATCGAAAATCAAATCAAGAGTCGGCTTTCTATTCCGCAACAAAGCCTCCTTCACTCAAGCCGCCAAGCTTACCCTAGTAAAACTGACTATCCTACCGATCCTCGACTTCGGCGATGTCATCTACAAAATGGCTTCCAACACTCTACTCAGCAAACTGGATGCAGTCTATCACAGTGCCATCCGTTTTGTCACTAAAGCACCTTATACCACCCACCACTGCGACTTGTACGCTCTAGTCGGCTGGCCCTCGCTACATATTCGTCGCCAGACCCACTGGCTCCAGGTCATCTACAAGTCTATGCTAGGTAAAGCTCCGCCTTATCTCAGCTCACTGGTCACGATGGCAACACCCATCCGTAGCACGCGCTCCAGCAGGTGTATCTCACTGATCATCCCTAAAGCCAACACCTCATTTGGCCGCCTTTCGTTCCAGTACTCTGCTGCCTGTGACTGGAACGAATTGCAAAAATCGCTGAAGTTGGAGACTTTTATCTCCCTCACCAACTTCAAACATCAGCTATCTGAGCAGCTAACCGATCGCTGCAGCTGTACATAGTCTATTGGTAAATAGCCCACCCTTTTCACCTACCTCATCCCCATACTGTTTTTATTTATTTACTTTTCTGCTCTTCTGCACACCAATATCTCTACCTGTACATGACCATCTGATCTTTTATCACTCCAGTGTTAATCTGCAAAATTGTAATTATTTGCCTACCTCCTCATGCCTTTTGCACACATTGTATATAGACCCCCCCCTTTGTTTTCTACTGTGTTATTGACTTGTTAATTGTTTACTCCATGTGTAACTCTTTGTTGTATGCTCACACTGCTATGCTTTATCTTGGCCAGGTCGCAGTTGCAAATGAGAACTTGTTCTCAACTAGCCTACCTGGTTAAATAAAGGTGAAATAAAAATAAAATAAAAAAATAGTAGTAACAGCCTGTTTAGAGGTCACACAGGAAACAGACATATAGTAGTAACAGCCTGTTTAGAGGTCACACAGGAAACAGACATATAGTAGTAACAGCCTGTTTAGAGGTCACACAGGAAACAAACAGACATATAGTAGTAACAGCCTGTTTAGAGGTCACACAGGAAACAAACAGACATATAGTAGTAACAGCCTGTTTAGAGGTCACACAGGAAACAAACAGACATATAGTAGTAACAGCCTGTTTAGAGGTCACACAGGAAACAGACAGACATATAGTAGTAACAGCCTGTTTAGAGGTCACACAGGAACCCAGACAGACATATAGTAGTAACAGCCTGTTTAGAGGTCACACAGGAACCCAGACAGACATATAGTAGTAACAGCCTGTTTAGAGGTCACACAGGAACCCAGACAGACATATAGTAGTAACAGCCTGTTTAGAGGTCACACAGGAACCCAGACAGACATATAGTAGTAACAGCCTGTTTAGAGGTCACACAGGAAACAAACAGACATATAGTAGTAACAGCCTGTTTAGAGGTCGCACAGGAACCCAGACAGACATATAGTAGTAACAGCCTGTTTAGAGGTCACACAGGAACCCAGACAGACATATAGTAGTAACAGCCTGTTTAGAGGTCACACAGGAACCCAGACAGACATATAGTAGTAACAGCCTGTTTAGAGGTCACACAGGAAACAGACATATAGTAGTAACAGCCTGTTTAGAGGTCACACAGGAAACAGACATATAGTAGTAACAGCCTGTTTAGAGGTCGCACAGGAACCCAGACATATAGTAGTAACAGCCTGTTTAGAGGTCACACAGGAACCCAGACAGACATATAGTAGTAACAGCCTGTTTAGAGGTCACACAGGAAACAGACATATAGTAGTAACAGCCTGTTTAGAGGTCACACAGGAAACAGACAGACATATAGTAGTAACAGCCTGTTTAGAGGTCACACAGGAAACAAACAGACATATAGTAGTAACAGCCTGTTTAGAGGTCACACAGGAAACAAACAGACATATAGTAGTAACAGCCTGTTTAGAGGTCACACAGGAAACAGACAGACATATAGTAGTAACAGCCTGTTTAGAGGTCACACAGGAAACAGACAGACATATAGCAGTAGTGATCCGTTCATTAAAAGGTTGTCCCATCGATCTAGATGCAGATATATTAAACTAATGTGAACTACAGTGGTAGTGTGTTTATCCTAGTCACAGTGGCTTGGTGTTTTAGAGCAGCAATGCATTCTGGTCCATTTAAAAGCCTTAGCCAGGACCTAATTCATCATTATCCACACGTTATGTTATTAGTGTGTTATTGATGGAGCCTGGCCTTGGGCCAGTCTAGCCAGTCCATTTATTAGCTGATGTGTGATGACAGACCAGACCACAGTAGCATAGTGGAATGGATGGAAGGTTGGTTTGACATTCTAGAACCACGCCAGCAGCGTTCTAGTTCCATCAATTCTATACCGAGTGGACAAAACATTAAGAACACCTGCTCTTTCAATGACATAGACTGACCAGATGAATCCAGGTGAAAGCTATGAACCCTTATTGATGTCACTTGTTAAATCCATTTCAATCAGTGTAGATGTAGGAGACAGGTTAAATAAGGATTTTTAAGCCTTAAAACAATTGAGAAATGGATTGTGTACGTGTGCTATTCAGAGGGTGAATGGACAAGACAAAAGATTTAAGTGCCTTTGAACGAGGTATGGTAGTAGGGTCCAGGCTCACCGGTTTGTGTCAAGAACTGCAAAGCTGATGGGTTTTTCCACTCTCAACAGTTTCCCCGTGTGTATCAACAATCAACAACCAGGACATCCAGCCAACATGACACAAGTGTGGGAAGCATTGGAGTCAAAATGGGTCAGCATCCCCTGTGGAACGCTTTTGACACATTTTAGAGTCAATGCCCTGACGAATTGAGGCTGTTCTGAGTGCAAAAGGGGGGGGAGTAACTCAATATTAGGAAGGTGTTCTTAATATTTTGTACACTCAGTGTAACCTGTAAGGATGAAATGTGGAGAGCCAAGCTATAGGCTTCTGTAGCCATGCCCAAATGACAGTACAGCACCAAACCTACCGAGTTGATTTGAGATTTCTAGAATGTTCTCATTATATGTCCGGACTTTTCACTGTATTTTAGTATAATTTATATCGTGTTAAATATTAGCCACTATCGGTAGCCACCGTCAGTTATACCCACATACATTAATAACTGTCACTTTACTGTCAGTTATACCCACATACATTAATAACTGTCAGTTATACCCACATACATTAATAACTGTCACTTTACTGTCACTTATACCCACATACATTAATAACTGTCAGTTATACCCACATACATTAATAACTGTCAGTTATACCCACATACATTAATAACTGTCACTTTACTGTCAGTTATACCCACATACATTAATAACTGTCAGTTATACCCACATACATTAATAACTGTCAGTTATACCCACATACATTAATAACTGTCAGTTATACCCACATACATTAATAACTGTCACTTTACTGTCACTTATACCCACATACATTAATAACTGTCAGTTATACCCACATACATTAATAACTGTCAGTTATACCCACATACATTAATAACTGTCACTTTACTGTCAGTTATACCCACATACATTAATAACTGTCACTTTACTGTCAGTTATACCCACATACATTAATAACTGTCAGTTATACCCACATACATTAATAACTGTCAGTTATACCCGCATACATTAATAACTGTCAGTTATACCCACATACATTAATAACTGTCACTTTACTGTCAGTTATACCCACATACATTAATAACTGTCAGTTATACCCACATACATTAATAACTGTCAGTTATACCCATATACATTAATAACTGTCAGTTATACCCACATACATTAATAACTGTCACTTTACTGTCAGTTATACCCACATACATTAATAACTGTCACTTTACTGTCAGTTATACCCACATACATTAATAACTGTCAGTTATACCCACATACATTAATAACTGTCAGTTATACCCACATACATTAATAACTGTCAGTTATACCCACATACATTAATAACTGTCAGTTATACCCACATACATTAATAACTGTCAGTTATACCCACATACATTAATAACTGTCAGTTATACCCACATACATTAATAACTGTCAGTTATACCCACATACATTAATAACTGTCAGTTATACCCACATACATTAATAACTGTCAGTTATACCCACATACATTAATAACTGTCAGTTATACCCACATACATTAATAACTGTCAGTTATACCCACATACATTAATAACTGTCAGTTATACCCACATACATTAATAACTGTCAGTTATACCCACATACATTAATAACTGTCAGTTATACCCACATACATTAATAACTGTCAGTTATACCCACATAACATTAATAACTGTCAGTTATACCCACATACATTAATAACTGTCAGTTATACCCACATACATTTATAACTGTCACTTTACTGTCAGTTATACCCACATACATTAATAACTGTCAGTTATACCCACATACATTAATAACTGTCACTTTACTGTCAGTTATACCCACATACATTAATAACTGTCAGTTATACCCACATACATTAATAACGGTCAGTTATACCCACATACATTAATAACTGTCAGTTATACCCACATACATTAATAACTGTCTCTTTACTGTCAGTTATACCCACATACATTAATAACTGTCACTTTACTGTCAGTTATACCCACATACATTAATAACTGTCAGTTATACCCACATACATTAATAACTGTCAGTTATACCCACATACATTAATAACTGTCACTTTACTGTCACTTATACCCACATACATTAATAACTGTCACTTATACCCACATACATTAATAACTGTCAGTTATACCCACATACATTAATAACTGTCAGTTATACCCACATACATTAATAACTGTCACTTTACTGTCAGTTATACCCACATACATTAATAACTGTCACTTTACTGTCAGTTATACCCACATACATTAATAACTGTCAGTTATACCCACATACATTAATAACTGTCAGTTATACCCACATACATTAATAACTGTCAGTTATACCCACATACATTAATAACTGTCAGTTATACCCACATACATTAATAACTGTCACTTATACCCACATACATTAATAACTGTCAGTTATACCCACATACATTAATAACTGTCACTTTACTGTCACTTATACCCACATACATTAATAACTGTCAGTTATACCCACATACATTAATAACTGTCACTTATACCCACATACATTAATAACTGTCAGTTATACCCACATACATTAATAACTGTCAGTTATACCCACATACATTAATAACTGTCACTTTACTGTCAGTTATACCCACATACATTAATAACTGTCACTTTACTGTCAGTTATACCCACATCCATTAATAACTGTCAGTTATACCCACATACATTAATAACTGTCAGTTATACCCACATACATTAATAACTGTCAGTTATACCCACATACATTAATAACTGTCAGTTATACCCACATACATTAATAACTGTCAGTTATACCCACATACATTAATAACTGTCAGTTATACCCACATACATTAATAACTGTCAGTTATACCCACATACATTAATAACTGTCAGTTATACCCACATACATTAACTGTCAGTTATACCCACATACATTAATAACTGTCAGTTATACCCACATACATTAATAACTGTCAGTTATACCCACATACATTAATAACTGTCAGTTATACCCACATACATTAATAACTGTCAGTTATACCCACATACATTAATAACTGTCAGTTATACCCACATGCATTAATAACTGTCAGTTATACCCACATACATTTATAACTGTCACTTTACTGTCAGTTATACCCACATACATTAATAACTGTCAGTTATACCCACATACATTAATAACTGTCAGTTATACCCACATACATTAATAACTGTCACTTTACTGTCAGTTATACCCACATACATTAATAACTGTCAGTTATACCCACATACATTAATAACTGTCAGTTATACCCACATACATTAATAACTGTCTCTTTACTGTCAGTTATACCCACATACATTAATAACTGTCAGTTATACCCACATACATTAATAACTGTCACTTTACTGTCAGTTATACCCACATACATTAATAACTGTCAGTTATACCCACATACATTAATAACTGTCAGTTATACCCACATACATTAATAACTGTCACTTTACTGTCAGTTATACCCACATACATTAATAACTGTCAGTTATACCCACATACATTAATAACTGTCAGTTATACCCACATACATTAATAACTGTCAGTTATACCCACATACATTAATAACTGTCAGTTATACCCACATACATTAATAACTGTCAGTTATACCCACATACATTAATAACTGTCTCTTTACTGTCAGTTATACCCACATACATTAATAACTGTCAGTTATACCCACATACATTAATAACTGTCAGTTATACCCACATACATTAATAACTGTCAGTTATACCCACATACATTAATAACTGTCAGTTATACCCACATACATTAATAACTGTCACTTGTCCCTGATGATTTTATTAGAGGTTGGGGTACTGGTCATTGTCTTAGTCACTGAGTCAGTCCTCCCAGCTCTTGTCCTTGTTAACCCCTTAATGCAACATTATGGATATGTTTTTCTCTGGTCAAAAGTAGTGCACCATGTAGGGAATAGGGTGCCATTTCAGAAAGAGACTGTCTTTTTGTCATCTACACACTAGTCTCTATACAAAGTACCCATTAAATATCTTCTAGATAAGGTCTCAGAGTAGTCCACTATCCAATCTATTCCACACATTCAATGACTCGATAAACAACATATATACACAACAAAAGAAGAGAGAAAAATATATAGTGGCTTTTGGATCAAAACAACAACCTTGAAATGCTTTGTTGCCTTATAATGCCACAGTCATGGACCAGAGAGAGCTCTGGGTGTCTGAGAAAAGGGAAGGGGCAGGCATCGTGTAAAAGCCTGTGAAATTGGACCGTACGTGGCCTTTTATCATCTAAGGAAGGCAGGCATCGTGTAAAAGCCTGTGAAATGGGACTGCACATTATTACATTTTTCCAACTATAATGACTCCTTTATCACCACCATTGAAAAATATATCAAAAGATGCTTGGCTTTGACAAAGAAAAGCATTACAGTAATGCATTACTGCTTTGCCCATAAGTACTCTCAACCTCTTGAAAACCCACATTTTGGATGAACAGAATAGTGCAGGTAAGAAAAGCGAGTGTCATTGTAGTGGAGAGTTCTATGTTCTAACACGGAACACAGAGCCTTCAGCTCATTGTAGTGGAGAGTTCCATGTTCTAACACGGAACACAGAGCCTTCAGCTCATTGTAGTGGAGAGTTCCATGTTCTAACACGGAACACGGAGCCTTCAGGCCTTGTGTTTTTATCCTGGATAATTTTTTAAAGTCATGTTTTCCCCAGATGATGCAGTTTACTACTTTTAATTATCTAATCATTTCAAACAATCAATCCGTGCCTTCAGAAAGTATTCCTACCCCGTTGACAACATGTTGTTGTGTTACAGCCTGAATTCAAAATGGATTAAATATGTTTTTCCCTCTCACCCATCTACACACTATACCTCATAATGGAAAAGTAAAAACATGTTTTTAGAGCATTTATTGAAAATGAAATACAGAAATATCTAATTTATATTAGTATTCACACCCCTGACTCAATACATGTTAGAATCACCTTTGGCAGCAATTACAGCTGTGTCTTTCTAGGTAAGTGTCTAAGAGCTGTGTACATCTGGATTGTAAAATATTGCATTGGGGCAAGTAGTGTTCCCCTGGCATCCGACAAACCCTACAGTCCTAATGAGTCACAGCTATTTCACTACTGTCCTAATGAGTCACAGCTATTTCACTACAGTCCTAATGAGTCACAGCTATTTCACTACAGTCCTAATGAGTCACAGCTATTTCACTACAGTCCTAATGAGTCACAGCTATTTCACTACAGTCCTAATGAGTCACAGCTATTTCACTACAGTCCTAATGAGTCACAGCTATTTCACTACAGTCCTAATGAGTCACAGCTATTTCACTACAGTCCTAATGAGTCACAGCTATTTCACTACAGTCCTAATGAGTCACAGCTATTTCACTACAGTCCTAGTGAGTCACAGCTATTTCACTACAGTCCTAATGAGTCACAGCTATTTCACTACAGTCCTAGTGAGTCACAGCTATATCACTACAGTCCTAGTGAGTCACAGCTATATCACTACAGTCCTAATGAGTCACAGCTATTTCACTACAGTCCTAATGAGTCACAGCTATTTCACTACAGTCCTAATGAGTCACAGCTATTTCACTACAGTCCTAATGAGTCACAGCTATTTCACTACTGTCCTAATGAGTCACAGCTATTTCACTACTGTCCTAATGAGTCACAGCTATTTCCCTACAGTCCTAATGAGTCACAGCTATTTCCCTACAGTCCTAATGAGTCACAGCTATTTCACTACAGTCCTAATGAGTCACAGCTATTTCACTACAGTCCTAATGAGTCACAGCTATTTCCACACTTTCCAGTAGTGTCAAATACCAGAAATACCAGAAACTTCAGTGCCCCGTAATGGTGTGTGTGTGTGTGTGTGTACACATGCTCAGTAATCACAGTAGAAGTCCTTCCCGAGGCTCTTCCTGAAGCTCTGACTGCTTCACCAGTTAGAGTAAACAGAAGGTTCACTGTGAGGTTAGACTCTCAGAAACAACACAATTCACTGTCTAGGGCCCTTACCGGGCCAAACAGGCCTGCTGCTCAGAAAATATTCTAGTTAAAAGAGTGTGTTGACCTCTCTCTGGTGTTATCCTGTCATAACTACAGCGGTACATCTACAGGAGCTGGCTGAGCTGGATGGGGTCAAAGGTCAAACCACTCTTCCTGTCTAGATTACTTTTGTAACAATTGAATTCAGACAGCAGTAAAACTCAGCATTACCGAATCATCTTGTCCAAACTAAGGGCTAGATTCAATCTCATTGCCTCTTTTCGGCTATGCACCTTTTAAAGGCAATGTTTCTGTGTTCGCATTCACATCGGCTACCGAGAGCGTTATCACACAGTCGTCCAGAACAGCTGGTGCTCTCGTGCATGCTTCAGTGTTGCTTGCCTTGAAGCAAGCATAAAAGGCATTTAGTTCATCTGGTAGGCTCGCGTCACTCGGTAGCTCTGGTAATCCGTCTGGGTTTCCCTTTGTAGTCCGACATAGTTTTCAAGCCCTGCCACATCCGACGAGCGTCAGAGCCGGTGTAGTAGGATTCAATCTTAATCCTGTATTGACGCTTTGCTTGTTTGATGGTTTGTCTGATGGCATAGCAGGATTTCTTATAAGCGTCCAGATTAGTGTCCCGCTCCTTGAAAGCGGCAGCTCCAGCCTTTAGCTTGATGCGGATGTTGCCTGTAATCCATGGCTTCTGGTTGGGATATGTACGTATGGTCACTGTGGGGACGACGTCGTCGATGCATTTATTGATAAAGCCGATGACTCCTCAATGCCATTGGATGAATCCCGGAACATATTCCAGTCTGTGCTATCAAAACAGTCCTGAATCCGCATCATCTGACTACTTCCGTATTGAGCGAGTCACTGGTACCTCCTGCTATATTTTTTGCTTGTAAGCAGGAATCAGGAGGATAGAATTATGGTCAGCTTGGTACGCATCTCTGTGTGTGGAGTAAAGGTGGTCTAGAGTTTTCTTGCTCTGGTTGCACATGTGACCAGCTGGTAGAAATTAGGTCAAATGGATTTAAGGTTGCCTGCATTAACGCCACTTCTGGCTGAGCATTTTCCTGTTTGCTTATGGCCTCATACAGCTGGTTGAGTGGCCTTATACAGCTGGTTGAGTGGCCTTACACAGCTGGTTGAGTGGCCTTACACAGCTGGTTGAGTGGCCTTACACAGCTGGTTGAGTGGCCTTACACAGCTGGTTGAGTGGCCTTACACAGCTGGTTGAGTGGCCTTACACAGCTGGTTGAGTGGCCTTACACAGCTGGTTGAGTGGCCTTACACAGCTGGTTGAGTGGCCTTACACAGCTGGTTGAGTGGCCTTACACAGCTGGTTGAGTGGCCTTATACAGCTGGTTGAGTGGCCTTATACAGCTGGTTGAGTGGCCGATTACTCGTTAAATACATACATAGTTACTGAGTCGACTATCCTGGTTAAATACATAGTTACTGAGTCGACTATCCTGGTTAAATAAATAGTTACTGAGTCGACTATCCTGGTTAAATACATACATAGTTACTGAGTCGACTATCCTGGTTAAATACATACATAGTTACTGAGTCGACTATCCTGGTTAAATACATACATAGTTACTGAGTCGACTATCCTGGTTAAATACATACATAGTTACTGAGTCGACTATCCTGGTTAAATACATACATAGTTACTGAGTCGACTATCCCGGTTAAATACATACATAGTTACTGAGTCGACTATCCCGGTTAAATACATAGTTACTGAGTCGACTATCCCGGTTAAATACATACATAGTTACTGAGTCGACTATCCCGGTTAAATACATACATAGTTACTGAGTCGACTATCCTGGTTAAATACATAGTTACTGAGTCCACTATCCTGGTTAAATAAATACAATGAAACAGGGATAGGTATAGTTGTAAATCCGGTTAAATCTTCAGCTCATTTAAACATCCATTACAAAGAGACAGTCACAACAGGACGCATGTATAATTTGATGGGTTCACTGCACTCAGCTCAATATCCTGTGTGATTTCCCCTTTAAACAGAACCCTCATTGATCTGCTGTCGTTCCTATGGAATTCCAGCCTGGATCAGGTTACCTTGTTACCTTGTAGGTTGCACCGTGTTCTGTGTTCTGGTCTCCACCTAGAGTTCTGCACCACATCCCCTTTCCCCTCCCAACTGTGTCTGTGGAACGTCTCCTCCCAACGGGCTACCACACTACTAGTGCCCGACAGAGCCCCCATTGTCTACCTGTGGCCAGCCTTCCATTCATCCGATCCTAATCCCTGCCCATCCGCCATGGTTCAGACATCACGCAGGCTGTTGAAGGCTAGGATCCACCATGGTTCAGACATCATACAGGCTGTTGAAGGCTAGGATCCACCATGGTTCAGACATCATACAGGCTGTTGAAGGCTAGGATCCACCATGGTTCAGACATCATACAGGCTGTTGAAGGCTAGGATCCACCATGGTTCAGACATCATACAGGCTGTTGAAGGCTAGGATCCACCATGGTTCAGACATCAGGTTGTTGAAGGCTAGGATCCACCATGGTTCAGACATCACTCAGGCTGTTGAAGGCTAGGATCCACCATGGTTCAGACATCACTCAGGCTGTTGAAGGCTAGGATCCACCATGGTTCAGACATCACTCAGGCTGTTGAAGGCTAGGATCCACCATGGTTCAGACATCATACAGGTTGTTGAAGGCTAGGATCCACCATGGTTCAGACATCATACAGGTTGTTGAAGGCTAGGATCCACCATGGTTCAGACATCACAGGTTGTTGAAGGCTAGGATCCACCATGGTTCAGACATCAGGCTGTTGAAGGCTAGGATCCACCATGGTTCAGACATCAGGCTGTTGAAGGCTAGGATCCACCATGGTTCTGACATCAGGCTGTTGAAGGCTAGGATCCACCATGGTTCAGACATCAGGCTGTTGAAGGCTAGGATCCACCATGGTTCAGACATCAGGCTGTTGAAGGCTAGGATCCACCATGGTTCAGACATCAGGCTGTTGAAGGCTAGGATCCACCATGGTTCAGACATCAGGCTGTTGAAGGCTAGGGAATAAAGGACTGCTGCTGATGGATAAATATCCACTATCTCCCCCAAAATACTTTGATGAAACCGTGTGGCAAAGTAGCGATCGACGATGTCATAGAAAGTAGCGATCGACGATGTCATAGAAAGTAGCGATCGACGATGTCATAGAAAGTAGCGATCGACGAAGTCATAGAAAGTAGTGATGGGCCTCAGGATCTCGCCACAGTATCCCTGTGCATTCAAATTGCCATCAATAAAATGCAATTGTGTTCGTTGTCTGTAGTTTATGCCTGCCCACATCATAACCCCACTGCCACCATGGGGCACTGTGTTCACAACGTTGACATCAGCAAACCGCTCGCCCACACGACTGCCATCTGCCCGGCACAGCTGAAAACGGGATTCATCCATGAAGAGCACACTTCTCCAGCATTTACCCACAAAAACGTTGGTTACGGCGCCAGACTGCAGTCAGTTCAAGACCCTGGTGAGGGAAGACTAGCATCACACAAGCTTCTCTGAGATGGTTTCTGACAGTTTGTGCAGAAATTCTTCGGTTCTGCGAACCCACAGTTTCACCAGTTGTCCGGGTAGCTGGTCTCAGACGATCTCGCAGGTGAAGATGCCGGATGTGGACGTCCTGGGCTGGTGGAGGTCCCCGGGCTGGTGGAGGTCCTGGGCTGACGTGATCTGTGGTTGTGAGGTCAAATTCTCTAAAATGACATTGGAGGCAGCATGTAGTAGAGAAATTAACATTCAATTCTCTGGCAACAACTCTGGACATTCCTGCAGTCAGCATGCCAGTTGCAACGCTCCCTCACCTTGGGTCTGTGGCGTTGTGTTGTGACATAACTGCACATTTTAGAGTGGCCTTTTATTGTCCCCAGCACAAGGTGCACCTGTGTAATGATCCTGCTGTTTAATCAGCTTCTTGATACGCCACACCTGTCCACAAAGTTCTGCGATCTTTTTTATTTCAGCGCATGAAACATGGAACCAACACTTCACATGTTGCTGAAACACGGAACCAACACTTCACATGTTGCTGAAACACGGAACCAACACTTCACATGTTGCTGAAACACGGAACCAACACTTCACATGTTGCTGAAACACGGAACCAACACTTCACATGTTGCTGAAACACGGAACCAACACTTCACATGTTGCTGAAACACGGAACCAACACTTCACATGTTGCTGAAACACGGGACCAACACTTCACATGTTGCTGAAACACGGGACCAACACTTCACATGTTGCTGAAACACGGGACCAACACTTCACATGTTGCTGAAACACGGGACCAACACTTCACATGTTGCTGAAACACGGGACCAACACTTCACATGTTGCTGAAACACGGGACCAACACTTCACATGTTGCTGAAACACGGGACCAACACTTCACATGTTGCTGAAACACGGGACCAACACTTCACATGTTGCTGAAACACGGGACCAACACTTCACATGTTGCTGAAACACGGAACCAACACTTCACATGTTGCTGAAACACGGAACCAACACTTCACATGTTGCTGAAACACGGAACCAACACTTCACATGTTGCTGAAACACGGAACCAACACTTCACATGTTGCTGAAACACGGAACCAACACTTCACATGTTGCTGAAACACGGAACCAACACTTCACATGTTGCTGAAACACGGAACCAACACTTCACATGTTGCTGAAACACGGGACCAACACTTCACATGTTGCTGAAACACGGGACCAACACTTCACATGTTGCTGAAACACGGGACCAACACTTCACATGTTGCTGAAACACGGGACCAACACTTCACATGTTGCTGAAACACGGGACCAACACTTCACATGTTGCTGAAACACGGGACCAACACTTCACATGTTGCTGAAACACGGGACCAACACTTCACATGTTGCTGAAACACGGGACCAACACTTCACATGTTGCTGAAACACGGGACCAACACTTCACATGTTGCTGAAACACGGGACCAACACTTCACATGTTGCTGAAACACGGGACCAACACTTCACATGTTGCTGAAACACGGGACCAACACTTCACATGTTGCTGAAACACGGGACCAACACTTCACATGTTGCTGAAACACGGGACCAACACTTCACATGTTGCTGAAACACGGGACCAACACTTCACATGTTGCTGAAACACGGGACCAACACTTCACATGTTGCTGAAACACGGAACCAACACTTCACATGTTGCTGAAACACGGGACCAACACTTCACATGTTGCTGAAACACGGGAACCAACACTTCACATGTTGCTGAAACACGGGACCAACACTTCACATGTTGCTGAAACACGGGACCAACACTTCACATGTTGCTGAAACACGGGACCAACACTTCACATGTTGCTGAAACACGGGACCAACACTTCACATGTTGCTGAAACACGGGACCAACACTTCACATGTTGCTGAAACACGGGACCAACACTTCACATGTTGCTGAAACACGGGACCAACACTTCACATGTTGCTGAAACACGGGACCAACACTTCACATGTTGCTGAAACACGGGACCAACACTTCACATGTTGCTGAAACACGGGACCAACACTTCACATGTTGCTGAAACACGGGACCAACACTTCACATGTTGCTGAAACACGGGACCAACACTTCACATGTTGCTGAAACACGGGACCAACACTTCACATGTTGCTGAAACACGGGACCAACACTTCACATGTTGCTGAAACACGGAACCAACACTTCACATGTTGCTGAAACACGGGACCAACACTTCACATGTTGCTGAAACACGGAACCAACACTTCACATGTTGCTGAAACACGGGACCAACACTTCACATGTTGCTGAAACACGGGACCAACACTTCACATGTTGCTGAAACACGGGACCAACACTTCACATGTTGCTGAAACACGGGACCAACACTTCACATGTTGCTGAAACACAGGACCAACACTTCACATGTTGCTGAAACACGGGACCAACACTTCACATGTTGCTGAAACGCGGGACCAACACTTCACATGTTGCTGAAACACGGGACCAACACTTCACATGTTGCTGAAACACGGGACCAACACTTCACATGTTGCTGAAACACGGAACCAACACTTCACATGTTGCTGAAACACGGAACCAACACTTCACATGTTGCTGAAACACGGAACCAACACTTCACATGTTGCATTTGATATGTTTGCTCAGTGTAGTGATGAGTGCAGAGATGTGCATTAGGGTTAGACAGGGACAGAGTGCAGAGATGTGCATGTACTGAGAGAGAGACTTCAGGATACACTACCAAGATTACATTTCTCACACCATTTTATTTTTAAAAATTCATAGTACAAACATTTTAATAGATCATTTAATAAAATCACAAAAGATTTCTATAAAAAAATAATATATAAATGGTAAAATAAGCATGCAGTGTGTGGCTTAATTATGCCTTTGAATACAAAATGGTATAGGTGCTTGTAGTATTGTCAAGACTGTTTTTAAAAATGTTCAGTATAATCTGCAAACCTACTGTAGATCTCCTTTTAGAGTCCCACAGCAGGTCTACTGTAGATCTCCTTTTAGAGTCCCACAGCAGGTCTACTGTAGATCTCCTTTTAGAGTCCCACAGCAGGTCTACTGTAGATCTCCTTTTAGAGTCCCACAGCAGGTCTACTGTAGATCTCCTTTTAGAGTCCCACAGCAGGTCTACTGTAGATCTCCTTTTAGAGTCCCACAGCAGGTCTACTGTAGATCTCCTTTTAGAGTCCCACAGCAGGTCTACTGTAGATCTCCTTTTAGAGTCCCACAGCAGGTCTACTGTAGATCTCCTTTTAGAGTCCCACAGCAGGTCTACAGTAGATCTCCTTTTAGAGTCCCACAGCAGGTCTACAGTAGATCTCCTTTTAGAGTCCCACAGCAGGTCTACAGTAGATCTCCTTAGAGTCCCACAGCAGGTCTACTGTAGATCTCCTTTTAGAGTCCCACAGCAGGTCTACTGTAGATCTCCTTTTAGAGTCCCACAGCAGGTCTACTGTAGATCTCCTTTTAGAGTCCCACAGCAGGTCTACTGTAGATCTCCTTTTAGAGTCCCACAGCAGGTCTACTGTAGATCTCCTTTTAGAGTCCCACAGCAAACCTACTGTAGATCTCCTTTTAGAGTCCCACAGCAAACCTACTGTAGATCTCCTTTTAGAGTCCCACAGCAAACCTACTGTAGATCTCCTTTTAGAGTCCCACAGCAGGTCTACTGTAGATCTCCTTTTAGAGTCCCACAGCAGGTCTACTGTAGATCTCCTTTTAGAGTCCCACAGCA
Source organism: Oncorhynchus kisutch (assembly GCF_002021735.2). NCBI lineage: Eukaryota > Metazoa > Chordata > Actinopteri > Salmoniformes > Salmonidae > Oncorhynchus > Oncorhynchus kisutch. Next base: position 9,943,146 of record NW_022261981.1, on the reverse strand, counting down.
GGTCTACTGTAGATCTCCTTTTAGAGTCCCACAGCAGGTCTACAGTAGATCTCCTTTTAGAGTCCCACAGCAGGTCTACAGTAGATCTCCTTTTAGAGTCCCACAGCAGGTCTACTGTAGATCTCCTTTTAGAGTCCCACAGCAAACCTACTGTAGATCTCCTTTTAGAGTCCCACAGCAAACCTACTGTAGATCTCCTTTTAGAGTCCCACAGCAAACCTACAGTAGATCTCCTTTTAGAGTCCCACAGCAAACCTACTGTAGATCTCCTTTTAGAGTCCCACAGCAGGTCTACTGTAGATCTCCTTTTAGAGTCCCACAGCAGGTCTACTGTAGATCTCCTTTTAGAGTCCCACAGCAGGTCTACTGTAGATCTCCTTTTAGAGTCCCACAGCAGGTCTACAGTAGATCTCCTTTTAGAGTCCCACAGCAGGTCTACTGTAGATCTCCTTTTAGAGTCCCACAGCAGGTCTACTGTAGATCTCCTTTTAGAGTCCCACAGCAAACCTACTGTAGATCTCCTTTTAGAGTCCCACAGCAAACCTACTGTAGATCTCCTTTTAGAGTCCCACAGCAAACCTACTGTAGATCTCCTTTTAGAGTCCCACAGCAGGTCTACTGTAGATCTCCTTTTAGAGTCCCACAGCAGGTCTACTGTCTTTGTAAAACTAGTTGGAGGATAGGGTCTCAAAAAGATACATTTTCCTGAGAACGCGCCATTGAGTCGGCCGAGTAGGAGAACATATATCAAAGCCCAACGACACATTCAGAAAGTACGCCGTAGGTATAGTTACATATTAAAACACATCCATTCTGAATGCACACCCGATAGGTATAAAACAACACACAAACCATGAAAAACGTCTTGGAAAAATGGCTCCCCCAAGGCAACCACGGTTTCACTGAGAATAGAGAGTAGGTATTATATATATATGGGGGTAGTGCTGCTCAGTGCTCCCACACCCAACAAACATCCTAACCCCCAGGCACATGTAGAAAAACAGACCTTTGGGAAAGTGAGGAGCTGGAGTGGAGTATGGTGTCGTTTCAGGTAGAGAGAGATGCTAGTCAGCGAGATGCCACAGAGATTTCCCTCCTGAATTAGCTCAAGGCACTGATATCCTGGTAGAAATAACATTATTTAGGCCCAACACCAGACACAGTAAATACAATTGCTAGCTGTTAGCAAAGCAGTGGAGTGACAGGTCGTGCCACTAAAAGCTAGGAATTAAAATGGTACTGGGCAAGCCTGGTTGAGCCAGAACTGGGTTCAAATAGTATTTGAAAATCTTTCAAATACTTCAAGCGTTTGCTTAAGCCTGCCTGGGGTGCCAGGTTTGTACTTGTGGGACTTTTCTATTGAAACAGGCAAGCTCAAATCAAGCACAGCTAAAGTGCTGAAAATTATTTAAAAAAATAGTATTTGAACACAGGTTTGGGTCTGAACACGTGAGCTCTTGAAGATCCTCTTGAGAGAAGAGCATATTAGCCCCCCCCCCCCAAAAAAAACGTCAGCCCTCATTAACACTAAGGGGCCAGTCAGTAATACAGGTACCTTCCCCAGCCCTCATTAACACTAAGGGGCCAGTCAGTAATACAGGTAACACTAAGGGGCCAGTCAGTAATACAGGTACCTTCCCCAACCCCCATTAACACTAAGGGGCCAGTCAGTAACACAGGTACCTTCCCCAGCCCTCATTAACACTAAGGGGCCAGTCAGTAATACAGGTACCTTCCCCAGCCCTCATTAACACTAAGGGGCCAGTCAGTAATACAGGTAACACTAAGGGGCCAGTCAGTAATACAGGTACCTTCCCCAGCCCTCATTAACACTAAGGGGCCAGTCAGTAACACAGGTACCTTCCCCAGCCCTCATTAACACCAAGGGGCCAGTCAGTAATACAGGTACCTTCCCCAGCCCTCATTAACACTAAGGGGCCAGTCAGTAATACAGGTACCCTCCCCAGCCCTCATTAACACCAAGGGGCCAGTCAGTAATACAGGCACCTTCCCCAGCCCTCATTAACACTAAGGGGCCAGTCAGTAATACAGGCACCTTCCCCAGCCCTCATTAACACTAAGGGGCCAGTCAGTAATACAGGTACCTTCCCCAGCCCTCATTAACACTAAAAGGGACAGCGGTTTTTAAACTGTAACAATTAGTACGTCAGGTACACACTCCGCAGCTGAACCATGTAGTGGGTGACACAATCAAACCAACTGACATAACGGCTAGTTAACGTCTACGTTCATGGCAGGGGCCAGACACTAGAATTATCATTCAAAACAAGAGTAAGTTTAATCAGGCTAATTGTTCTGAACCATCTCCATTAACATAATATTGTCGTTGAGTATGACAGGCCACCGCGGATGGAACAAGGCGAGTCGGTCTGTGAACAGGGGAAGTTTACATTAGGCTAAGTGCTGATTATGAAACAGATTTTCAGCATAACAATGGTTTGACTACAGGGTGACAAGTGGAGCTGTGGTTGAGGGATGTTTGGTGGCCTGCAGGATGCTGTGGATAAGGGATGTTTGGTGGCCTGCAGGAGGCTGTGGTGGAGGGATGTTTGGTGGCCTGCAGGAGGCTGTGGGTAAGGGATGTTTGGTGGCCTGCAGGTAAGGGATGTTTGGTGGCCTGCAGGAGGCTGTGGGTAAGGGATGTTTGGTGGCCTGCAGGAGGCTGTGGGTAAGGGATGTTTGGTGGCCTGCAGGAGGCTGTGGTTGAGGGATGTTTGGTGGCCTGCAGGAGGCTGTGGGTAAGGGATGTTTGGTGGCCTGCAGGAGGCTGTGGACCACAACTAAGTGATCCATGTGATAAAAAGGTACTCATATACATAATTAAAAACAGCAGGTATATATTGTTATTGTTGTGAGATAACTAGTATAGGAGGAGGTCCCTGAAGCCGGACTACAGGGTCCTTCAGTTACCAACAATCCCTTTGCCCTTCTGGTCTTAAGGGCCAAAAAACTAGTTTAAATAGAGTCTGATTCAACAGATACCTAACCTGGTAGTTTAGAAAACTGCACACACACACACACCTAAAACCTGCAGACCGTGGAGAACAGGCTAGTTTCTCATACAGATCCACTGTCTGTGATGGATCCCAAAGTGGCACCCTAGTCCATATACCAGCGCACTAAAAGTAGTGTACTATATAGGGTGACACTAAAAGTAGTGTCCTATATAGGGTGACATTTGGGCCGTAACCAAGGGTAAAAAGAGTCATATGCTGAGTGTGATGCTTTGGATGGTGTTAGCGGGGATCCTGGCGTCCGTTTCCTCTCCGTTGATCCGGAAGATGACCTGTGTGTTGTGGGGGATGGTGCTGGTGGACGTCAGGGGCTTCCCCAGCCAGCCTGGAGCTCCACGTTTATACATCTTCACTGTCACCTACAGGGGAGGACAGAGGAGATGTGAGATAAGTAGTCACCGTTCGTTTAGGAGAGAAATCTTATTTGTTGTATTTTTTTATTTACATACAAAAACAGTGGTCCTCCACGTGTAAAGCTCCCCATCAAATTTCACAAACTAAAACATTCCCTCCTCCCTCCCCCCCCCCCAAAAAGTGATGTTTGTTTTAAAGTTATGGTGGTCAGTCTGGATTGGACATGTCTCTGACCGTTTGTAACTTCTCTCTCAGGGGTCAGTGGGGGACTGTGACCTCGGGTCTATACCTCTACAGACACCTCTGCCCTCTAGCTGTATTGACAAGCTGTTGCTTCCTGTCTGGGGGGGGGGGGCAGGAAGCAGAGAAAAGGAGGATGAAGCAAAATCACTGGTCCGGGACTCAGATGGTAGATTGACATTATGGCTTCAAAAGGCCTTGGTGGAGGAGATCATTCACGCACTAAACGCTGCATATATCAGCTCAATCAGAAAATGACCCAAGGCCTATATCCCGCTATCAGATTGAATCAAAGACCTGTTGTACTGCAGTCCGTTCCCTCTGACCCCAGTAGATCAGGTGGAGCTGCCAGGGAGAGAACAGCTTCCAAAGAGACAGGTTTCCAACCAGGCAACCTAATTCTGTTGAATAATAGAACGCCATGCAGCCATTGTGACGGACTCCCTCTTTCGTCAGTGAAGAAAAGCTACGTTTCTCTATCAGCCTATATGTAGTTGGGGGAACTGTGTAGCCATCAGCCTATATGTAGCTGGGGGAACAGTGTAGCCATCAGCCTATATGTGGCTGGGGGAACAGTGTAGCCATCAGCCTATATGTGGCTGGGGGAACAGCGTTGCCATCAGCCTATATGTAGCTGGGGAACAGCGTAGCCATCAGCCTATATGTAGCTGGGGGAACAGCGTAGCCATCAGCCTATATGTAGCTGGGGGAACAGCGTAGCCATCAGCCTATATGTAGCTGGGGGAACAGCGTAGCCATCAGCCTATATGTAGCTGGGGGAACAGCGTAGCCATCAGCCTATATGTAGCTGGGGGAACAGCGTAGCCATCAGCCTATATGTAGTTGGGGGAACAGCGTAGCCATCAGCCTATATGTAGTTGGGGGAACAGCGTAGCCATCAGCCTATATGTGGCTGGGGGAACAGCGTAGCCATCAGCCTATATGTGGCTGGGGGAACAGCGTAGCCATCAGCCTATATGTGGCTGGGGAAACAGCGTAGCCATCAGCCTATATGTGGCTGGGGGAACAGCGTAGCCATCAGCCTATATGTAGCTGGGGGAACAGCGTAGCCATCAGCCTATATGTAGCTGGGGGAACAGCGTAGCCATCAGCCTATATGTAGCTGGGGGAACAGCGTAGCCATCAGCCTATATGTAGTTGGGGGAACAGCGTAGCCATCAGCCTATATGTAGTTGGGGGAACAGCGTAGCCATCAGCCTATATGTAGTTGGGGGAACAGCGTAGCCATCAGCCTATATGTGGCTGGGGGAACAGCGTAGCCATCAGCCTATATGTGGCTGGGGGAACAGCGTAGCCATCAGCCTATATGTGGCTGGGGGAACAGCGTAGCCATCAGCCTATATGTAGTTGGGGGAACAGCGTAGCCATCAGCCTATATGTGGCTGGGGGAACAGCGTAGCCATCAGCCTATATGTAGTTGGGGGAACAGCGTAGCCATCAGCCTATATGTAGTTGGGGGAACAGCGTAGCCATCAGCCTATATGTAGTTGGGGGAACAGCGTAGCCATCAGCCTATATGTAGTTGGGGGAACAGCGTAGCCATCAGCCTATATGTAGTTGGGGGAACAGTGTAGCCATCAGCCTATATGTAGTTGGGGGAACAGTGTAGCCATCAGCCTATATGTAGTTGGGGAACAGTGTAGCCATCAGCCTATATGTAGTTGGGGGAACAGTGTAGCCATCAGCCTATATGTAGTTGGGGGAACAGTGTAGCCATCAGCCTATATGTAGTTGGGGGAACAGTGTAGCCATCAGCCTATATGTAGTTGGGGGAACAGTGTAGCCATCAGCCTATATGTAGTTGGGGGAACAGTGTAGCCATCAGCCTATATGTAGTTGGGGGAACAGTGTAGCCATCAGCCTATATGTAGTTGGGGGAACAGTGTAGCCATCAGCCTACATGTAGTTGGGGGAACAGTGTAGCCATCAGCCTATATGTAGTTGGGGGAACAGTGTAGCCATCAGCCTATATGTAGTTGGGGGAACAGTGTAGCCATCAGCCTATATGTAGTTGGGGGAACAGTGTAGCCATCAGCCTATATGTAGTTGGGGGAACAGTGTAGCCATCAGCCTATATGTAGTTGGGGGAACAGTGTAGCCATCAGCCTATATGTAGTTGGGGGAACAGTGTAGCCATCAGCCTATATGTAGTTGGGGGAACAGTGTAGCCATCAGCCTATATGTAGTTGGGGGAACAGTGTAGCCATCAGCCTATATGTAGTTGGGGGAACAGTGTAGCCATCAGCCTATATGTAGTTGGGGGAACAGTGTAGCCATCAGCCTATATGTAGTTGGGAACTATACATGTATACACACATTTTTTCCTGCCCTGCTAAAGCTTCCCCGGTCAACGCTGTTATTGTGAAGTGGAAACGTCTAGGAGCAACAGCTCAGCCACAAAGTGGTAGGTCACAAAGTGGTAGGTCACAAAGTGGTAGGTCACAAAGTGGTAGGTCACAAAAGCTCACAGAACCACTGAGGGTTGAAGCATGTAGCGAGAAAAAACGATGTAATTTATCATGTCTCCTGTTGGAATATATATAATATGTTTAAGAAACTCAATATCTTGTTTATTTACAACATTAATGTGCACCAATTATGTACTTTCATCAATACTCATACCTCCCAGACAGTTTACCTTAAACCCTTCAATGGATTCTACCAGGTCCCAGACAGTTTACCTTAAACCCTTCAATGGATTCTACCAGGTCCCAGACAGTTTACCTAAACCCTTCAATGGATTCTACCAGGTCCCAGACAGTTTACCTGAACCCTTCAATGGATTCTACCAGGTCCCAGACAGTTTACCTTAAACCCTTCAATGGATTCTACCAGGTCCCAGACAGTTTACCTTAAACCCTTCAATGGATTCTACCAGGTCCCAGACAGTTTACCTTAAACCCTTCAATGGATTCTACCAGGTCCCAGACAGTTTACCTAAACCCTTCAATGGATTCTACCAGGTCCCAGACAGTTTACCTTAAACCCTTCAATGGATTCTACCAGGTCCCAGACAGTTTACCTTAAACCCTTCAATGGATTCTACCAGGTCCCAGACAGTTTACCTTAAACCCTTCAATGGATTCTACCAGGTCCCAGACAGTTTACCTTAAACCCTTCAATGGATTCTACCAGGTCCCAGACAGTTTACCTTAAACCCTTCAATGGATTCTACCAGGTCCCAGACAGTTTACCTTAAACCCTTCAATGGATTCTACCAGGTCCCAGACAGTTTACCTTAAACCCTTCAATGGATTCTACCAGGTCCCAGACAGTTTACCTAAACCCTTCAATGGATTCTACCAGGTCCCAGACAGTTTACCTTAAACCCTTCAATGGATTCTACCAGGTCCCAGACAGTTTACCTTAAACCCTTCAATGGATTCTACCAGGTCCCAGACAGTTTACCTTAAACCCTTCAATGGATTCTACCAGGTCCCAGACAGTTTACCTTAAACCCTTCAATGGATTCTACCAGGTCCCAGACAGTTTACCTTAAACCCTTCAATGGATTCTACCAGGTCCCAGACAGTTTACCTTAAACCCTTCAATGGATTCTACCAGCTCCCAGACAGTTTACCTTAAACCCTTCAATGGATTCTACCAGGTCCCAGACAGTTTACCTTAAACCCTTCAATGGATTCTACCAGGTCCCAGACAGTTTACCTTAAACCCTTCAATGGATTCTACCAGGTCCCAGACAGTTTACCTTAAACCCTTCAATGGATTCTACCAGGTCCCAGACAGTTTACCTTAAACCCTTCAATGGATTCTACCAGGTCCCAGACAGTTTACCTTAAACCCTTCAATGGATTCTACCAGGTCCCAGACAGTTTACCTTAAACCCTTCAATGGATTCTACCAGGTCCCAGACAGTTTACCTTAAACCCTTCAATGGATTCTACCAGGTCCCAGACAGTTTACCTTAAACCCTTCAATGGATTCTACCAGGTCCCAGACAGTTTACCTTAAACCCTTCAATGGATTCTACCAGGTCCCAGACAGTTTACCTTAAACCCTTCAATGGATTCTACCAGGTCCCAGACAGTTTACCTTAAATCCTTCAATGGATTCTACCAGGTCCCAGACAGTTTACCTTAAACCCTTCAATGGATTCTACCAGGTCCCAGACAGTTTACCTAAACCCTTCAATGGATTCTACCAGGTCCCAGACAGTTTACCTTAAACCCTTCAATGGATTCTACCAGGTCCCAGACAGTTTACCTTAAACCCTTCAATGGATTCTACCAGGTCCCAGACAGTTTACCTAAACCCTTCAATGGATTCTACCAGGTCCCAGACAGTTTACCTTAAACCCTTCAATGGATTCTACCAGGTCCCAGACAGTTTACCTTAAACCCTTCAATGGATTCTACCAGGTCCCAGACAGTTTACCTAAACCCTTCAATGGATTCTACCAGGTCCCAGACAGTTTACCTTAAACCCTTCAATGGATTCTACCAGGTCCCAGACAGTTTACCTTAAACCCTTCAATGGATTCTACCAGGTCCCAGACAGTTTACCTTAAACCCTTCAATGGATTCTACCAGGTCCCAGACAGTTTACCTTAAACCCTTCAATGGATTCTACCAGGTCCCAGACAGTTTACCTTAAACCCTTCAATGGATTCTACCAGGTCCCAGACAGTTTACCTTAAACCCTTCAATGGATTCTACCAGGTCCCAGACAGTTTACCTTAAACCCTTCAATGGATTCTACCAGGTCCCAGACAGTTTACCTTAAACCCTTCAATGGATTCTACCAGGTCCCAGACAGTTTACCTTAAACCCTTCAATGGATTCTACCAGGTCCCAGACAGTTTACCTTAAACCCTTCAATGGATTCTACCAGGTCCCAGACAGTTTACCTTAAACCCTTCAATGGATTCTACCAGGTCCCAGACAGTTTACCTTAAACCCTTCAATGGATTCTACCAGGTCCCAGACAGTTTACCTTAAACCCTTCAATGGATTCTACCAGGTCCCAGACAGTTTACCTTAAACCCTTCAATGGATTCTACCAGGTCCCAGACAGTTTACCTTAAACCCTTCAATGGATTCTACCAGGTCCCAGACAGTTTACCTGAACCCTTCAATGGATTCTACCAGGTCCCAGACAGTTTACCTTAACCCTTCAATGGATTCTACCAGGTCCCAGACAGTTTACCTTAAACCCTTCAATGGATTCTACCAGGTCCCAGACAGTTACCTTAAACCCTTCAATGGATTCTACCAGGTCCCAGACAGTTACCTAACCCTTCAATGGATTCTACCAGGTCCCAGACAGTTTACCTAAACCCTTCAATGGATTCTACCAGGTCCCAGACAGTTTACCTTAAACCCTTCAATGGATTCTACCAGGTCCCAGACAGTTTACCTAAACCCTTCAATGGATTCTACCAGGTCCCAGACAGTTTACCTTAAACCCTTCAATGGATTCTACCAGGTCCCAGACAGTTTACCTTAAACCCTTCAATGGATTCTACCAGGTCCCAGACAGTTTACCTTAAACCCTTCAATGGATTCTACCAGGTCCCAGACAGTTTACCTAAACCCTTCAATGGATTCTACCAGGTCCCAGACAGTTCACCTAAACCCTTCAATGGATTCTACCAGGTCCCAGACAGTTTACCTAAACCCTTCAATGGATTCTACCAGGTCCCAGACAGTTTACCTTAAACCCTTCAATGGATTCTACCAGGTCCCAGACAGTTTACCTTAAACCCTTCAATGGATTCTACCAGGTCCCAGACAGTTTACCTTAAACCCTTCAATGGATTCTACCAGGTTAATTCTGAAATCCATCTATATAAAACAAGACACTGATAACCTTCACCCTCCCCACTGACACACCTCACAGTCAATTCTCTATCAGATACAGGAGGTACCATACACTAGAACTATCATCTCCACATTGCCAAAACATCATCCCTCAATAACTTCAGGACCGGGGGTAAACCTAATGACCCAAACTACTCAGTAATCTCCTCCATGAAGCCTGGAGGTCAGCCTGATGACCCAAACTACTCAGTAATCTCCTCCATGAAGACTGGAGGTCAGCCTGATGACCCAAACTACTCAGTAATCTCCTCCATGAAGACTGGAGGTCAGCCTGATGAACCAAACTAGTCAGTAATCTCCATTTAGCCTGGAAGTCAGCCTGATGAACCAAACTAGTCAGTAATCTCCTCCATGAAGACTGGGGGTCAGTCTGGTGATCCATGTAGACTGGTGGTCAGTCTGATGAACCAAACTAGTCAGTAATCTCCATGTAGCCTGGAGGTCAGCCTGATGAACCAAACTACTCTGTAATCTCCTCAATGAAGACTGGAGGTCAGTCCTGAACCCCAGTGTCTATCTGCGCCGTCCGTCTCCCAGCCTGAACCCCAGTGTCTATCTGCGCCGTCCATCTCCCAGCCTGAACCCCAGTTTCTATCAACAATGTACAGGGATACTGGAGTGATGGAGGTAGATATGTATAGGGGTAAGGGGACAGGGATAGTGTAGTGATGGAGGTAGATATGTATAGGGGGAAGGTGACTATATACAGGGTCAGTACCATATTAACAATGTACAGGGATACTGTAGTGATGGAGGTAGATATGTATAGGGGGAAGGTGACTATATACAGGGTCAGTACCATATTAACAATGTACAGGGATACTGTAGTGATGGAGGTAGATATGTATAGGGGGAAGGTGACTATATACAGGGTCAGTACCATATTAACAATGTACAGGGATACTGTAGTGATGGAGGTAGATATGTATAGGGGGAAGGTGACTATATACAGGGTCAGTACCATATTAACAATGTACAGGGATACTGTAGTGATGGAGGTAGATATGTATAGGGGGAAGGTGACTATATACAGGGTCAGTACCATATTAACAATGTACAGGGATACTGTAGTGATGGAGGTAGATATGTATAGGGGTAAGGGGACAGGGATACTGTAGTGATGGAGGTAGATATGTATAGGGGGAAGGAGACTATATACAGGGTCAGTACCATATTAACAATGTACAGGGATACTGTAGTGATGGATATGTAAGGTGACTAGGCATCAGGATATACGATAGAGTAGCAGCAGCAGCGTAAACCGATGAAGCAACAGGGATAACAGGACCAACCGGAAGCCAGTAGAGACCCAGCTAGCACCAATAACCATTTAGCTCCATTCACATCCCAGACCCACTTACTTTATGTCCCTACAACATAAAGTGCATTTGCTGCGAGGAGGTTAGAGTAGGAATCTCCCCCCCTCTCTGCCTCTCCCCCGCTCTCTTTCTTCAATGGGGTTGTCTGGTTGTCTGGCATGACTTGACGGAGCTACAATCTACGACTGATTTAATTTAGCCCTTTACAAACATGTCTTAATGTCATTAACCCCCAGAGCATTCACTGACCGCCTCTCTGTGACTCCATTAACTAAAGCAAAATGGGGTTTAAAAAGAGCATATTGATGCTGAGCATTATTAACGGCTGATTATCAAGACAACAGACACACACAGAAAAAGAAATGGGCCAAAGTGTCTGTTAACTGGTTTATGTGGGATTCAACATAACAGATGGGAACAGGGTTCGGAATTAGAATCTACGCTGTGTGTCCCACACCGCACCCTATTCAGTGCACTACTTCTGACCAGGACCCATTAGGTATTAGGGTGGCATTTTGGGAGACAGTCGTAACCTAGGACGACTAGATCGCATAGACAGACAATGGAGAAATCAACTGCGGGGATGACATCATCAACTCAGAGCAATAACAGAACGTTACAATACAACGAGTGTTTTAGTATGCATGTTACCGGGGCCCCTGGACAGTGGTTAGGATACGATACAGACCTGGGGCCCCTGGACAGTGGGTAGGATACGATACAGACCTGTGGCCCCTGGACAGTGGGTAGGATATGATACAGACCTGTGGCCCCTGGACAGTGGGTAGGATATGATACAGACCTGTGGCCCCTAGACAGTGGGTAGGATATGATACAGACCTGTGGCCCCTGGACAGTGGGTAGGATATGATACAGACCTGTGGCCCCTGGACAGTGGGTAGGATATGATACAGACCTGTGGCCCCTGGACAGTGGGTAGGATATGATACAGACCTGTGGCCCCTGGACAGTGGGTAGGATATGATACAGACCTAGTGGTTAGGGGGGGGGGGCAGGTAGCCTAGTGGTTAGGGGGGGGGGGCAGGTAGATACAGACCTGTGGTACCTAGACAGTGGGTAGGATGTGATACAGACCTGTGGCCCCTCGACAGTGGGTAGGATATGATACAGACCCGTGGCCCCTGGACAGTGGGTAGGATATGATACAGACCCGTGGCCCCTGGACAGTGGGTAGGATATGATACAGACCCGTGGCCCCTGGACAGTGGGTAGGATATGATACAGACCTGTGGCCCCTGGACAGTGGGTAGGATATGATACAGACCCGTGGCCCCTGGACAGTGGGTAGAGTATGATATAGACCTGTGGCCCCTGGACAGTGGGTAGAATATGATACAGACCAGTGGCCCCTGGACAGTGGGTAGGATATGATACAGACCTGTGGCCCCTGGACAGTGGGTAGGATATGATACAGACCTGTGGCCCCTAGACAGTGGGTAGGATATGATACGATACAGACCTGTGGCCCCTGGACAGTGGGTAGGAGGTAGCCTAGTGGTTTCTGCACCTGAACAAGGCAGTTAACCCACTGTTCCCCGGTAGGCCGTCATTGTAACTAAGAATGTGTTCTTAACAGACTTGCCTAGTTAAATAAAAAAGGTAAAAAAAAGATGTAAACGTATTCAAATATATTAATAGTCAAATCTGACTACAACTGCAGACGTCTTCATCTTCTAACCATTGTGTTACATCTAAAACATGGATTTCCACATGTTACTGTTTCACCCAATGAACAAAAAGAGGGCTTGAGAATGATGGCATCGTCCTACAAGGAGGAGGAGGGGGTGGATGGACTGAATACACAGTAGACAGATGAATAACATCCACCAGGCCTATTGAGTTATCTTCAATACAGACGGACATGGGATCTCTCCGCCGTACTCTTCACCGTGGCTCGGCGCTCAGCAGAGATAATAGAACGACAGAGATAATAGAACGACGGAGTTTAATTAGCCACCGTTACATTAAAAAGGGTAGCGTTCATCACCGGTCTGGTGCTCTGTGAGTGGGTACAGTGCCGTTGTGCTGCACTGCTATAGCGAAGAACAGACACCTGGGACTCCGCAGCACTTGTCTTTGTGTAATTGCCCAAGCTCAGAGGACTCCTACACACTCTGCGGCAAGGGGTTTCTAGACACACTGGAGATAATTATTTCAACAATCACTGGCTTTTCTTTGAAGAGCTTTTTTCCAATTATGGAGAAAATAAATCTGAAAACGATGGTAATTTCTACCACAATTTTCATCTGTTGAAAAAATAAAATAATGCTTTGTGTTTTATTACTGGACCAAACACATTCTTCAGAAAACTTTTCCAAATGAGGAAAGTGCAAAAAATTGGGCTGCTATCAAACTTAATACAGAAGACAACCTGAGGTAACGGCCACAGCGAGGTAACGGCCACAGCGAGGTAACGGCCACAGCGAGGTAACGGCCACAGCGAGGTAACGGCCACAGCGAGGTAACGGCCACAGCGAGGTAACGGCCACAGCGAGGTAACGGCCACAGCGAGGTAACGGCCACAGTGAGGTAACGGCCACAGTGAGGACAGCTGTAATCTCCAGGACCTGAGGTAACGGCCACAGGACAGCTGTAATCTCCAGGACCTGAGGTAACAGCCACAGTGAGGACAGCTGTAATCTCCAGGACCTGAGGTAACGGCCACAGTGAGGTAACGGCCACAGTGAGGACAGCTGTAATCTCCAGGACCTGAGGTAACGGCCACAGTGAGGTAACGGCCACAGTGAGGACAGCTGTAATCTCCAGGACCTGAGGTAACGGCCACAGTGAGGTAACGGCCACAGTGAGGTAACGGCCACAGTGAGGACAGCTGTAATCTCCAGGACCTGAGGTAACGGCCACAGGACAGCTGTAATCTCCAGGACCTGAGGTAACAGCCACAGTGAGGACAGCTGTAATCTCCAGGACCTGAGATAACGGCCACAGTGAGGACAGCTGTAATCTCCAGGACCTGAGATAACGGCCACAGTGAGGTAGCGGCCACAGTGAGGACAGCTGTAATCTCCAGGACCTGAGATAACGGCCACAGTGAGGTAGCGGCCACAGCGAGGTAACAGCCACAGTGAGGACAGCTGTAATCTCCAGGACCTGAGATAACAGCCACAGCGAGGTAGCGCCCACAGCGAGGTAGCGGCCACAGCGAGGTAGCGGCCACAGCGAGGTAACGGCCACAGCGAGGTAACGGCCACAGTGAGGTAACGGCCACAGTGAGGTAAGCTGTGATCTCCAGGACCTGAGGTAGCGGCCACAGCGAGGTAACGGCCACAGCAAGGTAATGGCCACAGCGAGGACAGCTGTAATCTCCAGGACCTGAGGTAACGGCCAGAGTGAGGTAACGGCCACAGTGAGGACAGCTGTAATCTCCAGGACCCGAGGTAACGGTCACAGTGAGATAACGGCCACAGTGAGATAACGGCCACAGTGAGGAAAGCTGTGATCTCCAGGACCTGAGGTAGTGGCCACAGCGAGGTAGCGGCCACAGCTAGGAGAGCTGTAATCTCCAGGACCTGAGGTAACGGCCACAGCGAGGACAGCTGTAATCTCCAGGACCTGAGCCAACGGCCACAGTGAGCCAACGGCCACAGTGAGCCAACGGCCACAGTGAGCCAACGGCCACAGTGAGCCAACGGCCACAGTGAGGACAGCTGTAATCTCCAGGACCTGAAGTAACAGCCACAGTGAGCCAACGGCCACAGTGAGCCAACGGCCACAGTGAGCCAACGGCCACAGTGAGCCAACGGCCACAGTGAGCCAACGGCCACAGTGAGGACAGCTGTAATCTCCAGGACCTGAAGTAACGGCCACAGTGAGGTAACGGCCACAGTGAGGTAACGGCCACAGTGAGGTAACGGCCACAGTGAGGTAACGGCCACAGTGAGGTAACGGCCACAGTGAGGACAGCTGTAATCTCCAGGACCTGAGGTAACGGCCACAGTGAGATAACGGCCACAGTGAGATAACGGCCACAGTGAGATAACGGCCACAGTGAGATAACGGCCACAGTGAGATAACGGCCACAGTGAGATAACGGCCACAGTGAGATAACGGCCACAGTGAGATAACGGCGTGTGTGTAAGGTGGTTTGCCTTATGGAGAGCCATTCAGCCTCCATTTAAGAATATAATATGTTGTAACACAGCGAGTCCCCCTGGGCAGGGCTAGGGCTCTGGGTCCTGGGCTCTGGGTCCTGGGCTCTGGGTCCTGGGCTAGGGTCCTGGGCTAGGGTCCTGGGCTAGGGTCCTGGGCTAGGGTCCTGGGCTATGGGCTAGGGTCCTGGGCTAGGGTCCGCTGGAGACTGATGACTGGATCGAGTGGAAGGGCTGGTAGGGCCTCGTACAGCGTGTGTGTCTGGGTCAGTCCGGGTCAGCGGCTCTAGAGATGGGTGTAGGCTACATCTGTAATGGAAGCCTTAAGGTCATGACCCAGTATGGTGGAACCTCGGATCAATGTCATGTCACTGGACCCAGAAGGGTGGGACCTATGATCAATGTTGTGTCACTGGACCCAGTATGGTGGGACCTCAGAACAATGTGTACCCTTGACTAGGACTGTTGCGGTGACCGTATTACCGGTGGTCACGAGTCATGAAGGCAGTCAAATTTCACGTGACCGTTTAGTCACGGTAATTAGGCTTCTCCAAGCTCTGATGCTACTGCTGGTCATTAATAGCCTACCAAACTTGATAACTGCCTGGTACTCAGCACTCTATTGTCCCTCTAATCACTCTGACATCAGTGCAAAATGTTGTGTAAAACATAATGAAAAGAATTGATGAAATGTTGCGCAACATTTCTATAGGCGATGCAATTGAGTGAGAAAACAGAGTGATGGCCTCTATTAAAGAGGAGGTATCACACCTCATGGCATACATTAATCCGCTTTACAAGGGGGTGTAGAGCCTAACTTCCATATATTAATCCACTTTACAAGGGGGTGTAGAGCCTAACTTCCATACATTAATCCGCTTTACAAGGGGGTGTAGAGCCTAACTGGGGGTGTAGAGCCTAACTGGGGGTGTAGAGCCTAACTGGGATACATTAATCCGCTTTACAAGGGGGTGTAGAGCCTAACTTCCATACATTAATCCGCTTTACAAGGGGGTGTAGAGCCTAACTTCCATACATTAATCCACTTTACAAGGGGGTGTAGAGCCTAACTTCCATACATTAATCCACTTTACAAGGGGGTGTAGAGCCTAACTTCCATACATTAATCCGCTTTACAAGGGGGTGTAGAGCCTAACTTCCATATATTAATCCACTTTACAAGGGGGTGTAGAGCCTAACTTCCATACATTAATCCGCTTTACAAGGGGGTGTAGAGCCTAACTTCCATATATTAATCCACTTTACAAGGGGGTGTAGAGCCTAACTTCCATACATTAATCCACTTTACAAGGGGGTGTAGAGCCTAACTGGCATACATTAATCCGCTTTACAAGGGGGTGTAGAGCCTAACTGGGGGTGTAGAGCCTAACAAGGGGGTGTAGAGCCTAACTGGGATACATGAATCCACTTTACATGGGGGTGTAGAGCCTAACTGGGGGTGTAGAGCCTAACTGGGGGTGTAGAGCCTAACTGGCATACATTAATCCGCTTTACAAGGGGGTGTAGAGCCTAACTGGGGGTGTAGAGCCTAACAAGGGGGTGTAGAGCCTAACTGGGATACATGAATCCACTTTACATGGGGGTGTAGAGCCTAACTGGGGGTGTAGAGCCTAACTGGGATACATGAATCCGCTTTACAAGGGGGTGTAGAGCCTAACTGGGGGTGTAGAGCCTAACAAGGGGGTGTAGAGCCTAACTGGGATACATTAATCCGCTTTACAAGGGGGTGTAGAGCCTAACTGGGGGTGTAGAGCCTAACTGGGATACATTTGCAGCGCGTGAGTTTCCAGTTTGGGGGAAGGTCATTTTCACCATTAAAATGCACCTTTATAACAAAGCATTAGATGCATAATCACATTTGCGGTCCCTTCTGATAAATGGCGTTATCCCGCTAATGAAACATGCACGCTCGTAAGCCTTCTGCTACGTGCGCCTTCCTCAAATGGTTTGGAGAAAATATCCTTTCCATTTTATTCAGCTACGTTCAATTGTTTTCTTCACACTATAACATAAAATAATGCCACGGAATTCTAAGCAAATATTGTCTGCTAAATGAACTAGGTGAAGCCCACAGCCGCATGGCATAGCCAGATCAGGACCCTAACGTAAGGACAACTCAGAGTATGCTATTCTGTTCTTCTGAAATAAACTACATTTTCTTTAGACTTGTCTAAAATAAATAATGGATTTATTGTGATGGTGTAGACTATATTACATGGATTTATTGTGATGGTGTAGACTATATTACATGGATTTATTGTGATGGTGTAGACAGACTATATTACATGGATTTATTGTGATGGTGTAGACAGACTATATTACATGGATTTATTGTGATGGTGTAGACTATATTACATGGATTTATTGTGATGGTGTAGACTATATTACGATGGTGTAGACTATATTACATGGATTTATTGTGATGGTGTAGACTATATTACATGGATTTATTGTGATGGTGTAGACTATATTACATGGATTTATTGTGATGGTGTAGACTATATTACGATGGTGTAGACTATATTACATGGATTTATTGTGATGGTGTAGGCTATATTACATGGATTTATTGTGATGGTGTAGGCTATATTACATGGATTTATTGTGATGGTGTAGACAGACTATATTACATGGATTTATTGTGATGGTGTAGACAGACTATATTACATGGATTTATTGTGATGGTGTAGACAGACTATATTACATGGATTTATTGTGATGGTGTAGACTATATTACATGGATTTATTGTGATGGTGTAGGTAGACTATATTACATGGATTTATTGTGATGGTGTAGACAGACTATATTACATGGATTTATTGTGATGGTGTAGACAGACTATATTACATGGATTTAGTGTGATGGTGTAGGTAGACTATATTACATGGATTTATTGTGATGGTGTAGACTATATTACATGGATTTATTGTGATGGTGTAGACTATATTACATGGATTTATTGTGATGGTGTAGGTAGACTATATTACATGGATTTATTGTGAGGGTGTAGACTATATTACATGGATTTATTGTGATGGTGTAGACTATATTACATGGATTTATTGTGATGGTGTAGACTATATTACATGGATTTATTGTGATGGTGTAGACTATATTACGATGGTGTAGACTATATTACATGGATTTATTGTGATGGTGTAGACTATATTACATGGATTTATTGTGATGGTGTAGACTATATTACATGGATTTATTGTGATGGTGTAGACTATATTACATGGATTTATTGTGATGGTGTAGACTATATTACATGGATTTATTGTGATGGTGTAGACTATATTACATGGATTTATTGTGATGGTGTAGACTATATTACATGGATTTATTGTGATGGTGTAGACTATATTACGATGGTGTAGACTATATTACATGGATTTATTGTGATGGTGTAGACTATATTACATGGATTTATTGTGATGGTGTAGGCTATATTACATGGATTTATTGTGATGGTGTAGACTATATTACATGGATTTATTGTGATGGTGTAGACTATATTACATGGATTTATTGTGATGGTGTAGACTATATTACATGGATTTATTGTGATGGTGTAGACTATATTACGATGGTGTAGACTATATTACATGGATTTATTGTGATGGTGTAGACTATATTACATGGATTTATTGTGATGGTGTAGGCTATATTACATGGATTTATTGTGATGGTGTAGGCTATATTACATGGATTTATTGTGAAGGTGTAGACTATATTACATGGATTTATTGTGATGGTGTAGACTATATTACATGGATTTATTGTGATGGTGTAGACAGACTATATTACATGGATTTATTGTGATGGTGTAGACTATATTACATGGATTTATTGTGAAGGTGTAGACTATATTACATGGATTTATTGTGATGGTGTAGACTATATTACATGGATTTATTGTGATGGTGTAGACAGACTATATTAAATGGATTTATTGTGATGGTGTAGACTATATTACATGGATTTATTGTGATGGTGTAGACTATATTACATGGATTTATTGTGATGGTGTAGACAGACTATATTACATGGATTTATTGTGAAGGTGTAGACTATATTACATGGATTTATTGTGAAGGTGTAGACTATATTACATGGATTTATTGTGATGGTGTAGACTATATTACATGGATTTATTGTGATGGTGTAGACTATATTACATGGATTTATTGTGATGGTATAGACTATATTACATGGATTTATTGTGAAGGTGTAGACTATATTACATGGATTTATTGTGATGGTGTAGGTAGACTATATTACATGGATTTATTGTGATGGTGTAGGTAGACTATATTACATGGATTTATTGTGAAGGTGTAGGTAGACTATATTACATGGATTTATTAGACTTTTTAAAATGTAGATGTTCCAAAGGTCTGCATCAGTGGCTTGTGGGCTGTGTGTGGAAGCCAGGAGATGTTAAATGGGTTTATGTTAATTAACGGGTCAATCACCGTTCGACGAAATTTGGTGACCGCCACAACCCTACTCTTCCCCCCAAAACAGCTATATCAGCTATAAAATACATTTCTGTTGTTCGTTGTAACATGGACAAAAAAGTTGGTTTGTATTGTATTGTGTAAGTCGGAAATCTGAATCAAGAAGCAGAAATATTCAACATAATATTACCAACTGAGCAAATATCATTTAAAATAAAAGAATGAAGTAACCACTGCAAGATGTGTGAATTCCACAGTTGAAATGTAGCTGAATTCCACAGTTGAAATGTAACTGAATTCCACAGTTGAAATGTAGCTGAATTCCACAGTTGAAATGTAGCTGAATTCCACAGTTGAAATGTAGCTGAATTCCACAGTTGAAATGTAGCTGAATTCCACAGTTGAAATGTAGCTGAATTCCACAGTTGAAATGTAGCTGAATTCCACAGTTGAAATGTAGCTGAATTCCACAGTTGAAATGTAGCTGAATTCCACAGTTGAAATGTAACTGAATTCCACAGTTGAAATGTAACTGAATTCCACAGTTGAAATGTAACTGAGTTCCACAGTTGAAATGTAACTGAGTTCCATAGTTGAAATGTAACTGAGTTCCATAATTGAAATGTAGCTGAATTCCATAATTGAAATGTAGCTGAATTCCTGTTCCATCTCAGTACAGCAGTAAGGGTTCCTAAGCACTCGGTCAGAGTGACTATCAGGTTTGGACAAAGGCCAACTGGAGCAGCGGAAAATACACGGACGACGCTGAGCCAATTGTGCGCCGCCCTATGGGATTCCCGATCATGGCCGGTTGTGATACAACCCGGGATCGAACTAGGGTCTGTGGTGAAGCCTCTAGCGCTGAGATGCAGTGCCTTAGACCGCTGAGCCACTCGGGAACCCTAAAACCCCAATTCCTAACACATGCTTTTCAGTCTTCTCTGCCCCCGATTTCAGATCCTCCTCTGGCCAAGGAGTTGTAGAGGCAAGCCACTCCTCTTTCTAAGCCCTTGTGTTGAGTCTTTCAGTCAGTGAGCAAAATCACAACAGCATCAACCAATCACAGCTCAATAATGATGCGCTGGTTGTCACGACGACGGTGGCGGGGCGGGGTGCACTAACCTGAGGGGCGTGTCCCAGCAGAGCCCACAGCGAATTAGCAGACAGGGTTTTGATCTTAAAGAACTCCATGGTGTCAGTCTCCTGGCGGTTCAGAGCGATGTAAGGACAGCTCCGGAAGTCTCCCTTCAAACCAAGTACAGACAAACTTTAATGTAAAAAAATTCCTGACACACACTTCACAGTAAAACAAAACAGTCAAGTGTCTTTTGGTTTCAGTACAGCACTAGAAAGTAGCCTACACTTTATTATTACAGATTAACAGTATTAAAACTATAATAATTACAATTATTATTAATTACTATTATTATTATTATTATTATTATTATTATTATTATTATTATTATTATTATTAATTACTATTATTATTATTATTATTATTATTATTATTTATTATTATTATTATTATTAATTACTATTATTATTATTAATTACAATTATTATTATTATTATTATTATTATTAATTACTATTATTATTATTATTATTATTATTATTATTATTTATTATTATTATTATTATTTATTATTAATTACAATTATTATTATTATTATTATTATTATTATTATTAATTACTATTATTATTATTATTATTATTATTATTATTATTATTATTATTATTATTATTATTATTATTACAATTTTTATTATTATTACAGATTAACAGTATTAAAACTATAATAATTACAATTATTATTAATTACAATTATTATTATTATTACAGATTAACAGTATTAAAACTATAATAATTACAATTATTATTCATTACAATTATTATTATTATTACAGATTAACAGTATTAAAACTATAATAATTACAATTATTATTAATTACAATTATTATTATTATTACAGATTAACAGTATTAAAACTATAATAATTACAATTATTATTAATTACAATTATTATTATTATTACAGATTAACAGTATTAAAACTATAATAATTACAATTATTATTACAATTATTATTATTATTACAGATTAACAGTATTAAAACTATAATAATTACAATTATTATTATTATTATTATTATTATTATTATTATTATTATTATTATTATTATTATTATTATTATTAATACAATTTAGAAATACTAGGCTATGGGAGTCCTGAGGTACCTCGCGGATTGTGGGTTCGATTCTCGGGGCCACCCATATTAATAATGTACACACACACACACGACTGTTAGTGGTTTAGGACAAAAGCATCTGCAAAATGTCAGATATTAATATCCATCATGTTGTAAAAGCCACCTTGAGCTGCTCTCCTCCCTGTAGTCTGACCAGGTCCCAGGTCCCCATTTTCCTCACCACTTGTTTCAGCTCCCCTATCTGACGGTATGACAGGTGACCTGCAGGACACGGAGGAAACCAAAACCCACAGGATTTACATAACGCTTAAAACACATGCAAATGTGTATCTCTGTCTACCTTCAGCAGTCCAGCAAGCAATGAAGGGCAGACTAGGCTAACAGTAGTAAATATTGATTAGCTTAGAAATATTGAAAAGCTCCCTTATTTCACTATATTTTGGGGAAATATGACAGTTAAGTATTTTCTTATCCAACACATCCATTTTTGTTAAAAAAAAAAAAATAGTATTTGTGACCCAAAAACCCACAACGCCTCCTCCACTCACCAGACAGCCAGGCAGGAGTCAGGGCGTCTGATATCCAGGCTACATAGCCCTCTCTGAAGGAGTGGAGGAACTCATCTATTTGACTGTGGGAGACCAGCTCCCTCCTCTTCCTCAACTCTTCATCCAGCTGGCAGTCTGGGGCGAGGAAGACTAGCCTGGGAAGGAAGAGCTCCTGACGCACCGACAGGCCGCTCCTCCTCAGGTACTGCCACAGGTTAGTTGTCTTGGTCTGGAGGATATATATAGAGATCACAGGTTAGTTGTCTTGGTCTGGAGGATATATATAGAGATCACAGGTTAGTTGTCTTGGTCTGGAGGATATATATAGAGATCGCAGGTTACCCGTCTTGGTCTAGAGGATATAAAGATATCGCAGGTTACCCGTCTTGGTCTAGAGGATATAAAGAGATCGCAGGTTACCCGTCTTGGTCTAGAGGATATAAAGAGATCGCAGGTTACCCGTCTTGGTCTAGAGGATATAAAGAGATCGCAGGTTACCCGTCTTGGTCTAGAGGATATATAGAGATCGCAGGTTACCCGTCTTGGTCTAGAGGATATAAAGAGATCGCAGGTTACCCGTCTTGGTCTAGAGGATATAAAGAGATCGCAGGTTACCCGTCTTGGTCTAGAGGATATATAGATATCGCAGGTTACCCGTCTTGGTCTAGAGGGGGTATAGCTTACAGAACAGGGCGGTGGGCAGCTGAGTGAAAATGAGGGAAAACCAAACTTCCGGAGGACCTATCATCCTCTTCCTCTGTATCTGCTGTTAAAGCCAACGACCAAATACCCAGCGTCCTAAATAGTGGTCCGTTTGAGTATGCACATTTTTTAATTTTTTATAGTATGCAACATTAAATGGGGCGGCAGGGTAGCCTAGTGGTTAGAGCGTTTGACTAGTAGGTTGCAAGTTCAAATCCACGAGCTGACAAGGTACAAATCTGTCGTTCTGTCCCTGAACAAGGCAGTTAACCCACTGTTCCTAGGCCGTCATTGAAAATAAGAATTTGTTCTTAACTGACTTGCCTGGTTAAATAAAGGTAAAATAAAAAATCGGACCAAAGAGGATTTCTGTTCTCATTGAAAAACGTTTCCTGTTCTCGTGGCCTTCGTCAAAGTATTTAAACTAAAATGCCAAACCATCTTTTGATTTCTGACTGTGTCGGCACCGGGGACTGGGCTGTTATTGAGGTCATGTTAACCGGTTCTGAAGGCTGGCCTACCTATTTAATAACTGAATTGATGGACTGGGCTGTTATTGAGGTCATGTTAACCGGTTCTGAAGGCTGGCCTACCTATTTAATAACTGAAGTGATGGACTGGGCTGTTATTGAGGTCATGTTAACCGGTTCTGTAGGCTGGCCTACCTATTTAATAACTGAATTGATGGACTGGGCTGTTATTGAGGTCATGTTAACCGGTTCTGTAGGCTGGCCTACCCATTTAACAACTGAATTGATAGATCAAGCCTTCGTAGTCATTCTGATCTTGTTCCCAATGATCAGTGATATTGTTTATGTTGCTATGCAACGGTTCTGAACTCGCGATGCGCCCGGCCGGCCACGTTGTCCTGTGAAATAGCCTTTTGAACATGAGAAGGTGTGTGTACACTTTGGCTTCACTAATAAACATGTTGAAATGGGACCAAATGATCCGTTTCGGTCTTCAGTCCTTTCTAAAATAGGATAGAAGGGCTATGGTACAAGTTGAATGTGATAGGCTTGGTTATAACCAAGCCTGAGTAGGCCTATAACCCGATTCATTTTATATTCAGAGTTTAGACAAATTGATCGTATTGGAAATGAGCTATTATCAGGCTGGTTATTGTGATGCACTGTCTGTTGAATTTGGGAGAGAAAAAAAAAAAAATGCACCCCCACTCAACCCCCACCCCACCTACTCAGGATCCACTCTTGCATTGCGGCCGAGGCATACTGCATAATTTCTACTAAACGGGGTGTGTTAGATAGTACGTGACAATGAGTACACAGTATGCTAGTATAGGTACACTTTATCAATCTATAATGTCAAGGTTCTGCCTCTATACCTAGGAAACACTTTTCCACCTTCCCCTCCAAGAAGTTTGACAACATCCACTCTAGCCTATTGAGTCCACTGGTCTCACTCACCCAGAACTACCTGTCGCCTTGACCTCTTTCTCCCCTCTCTCTCTCTCCAGATGACATCCAGCAACTAGTGAGGTCCGGCCACCCCGACAACCTGCCTGCCCGACCCCATTCCCTTCCCCCCCAGACCATCACTGGAGACCTTCACTTCACCCCCAGCAACTCATCCCTGACCCTTGGCTGACCCTTTAACCTCAAAATGTACAGAGTTGCACCCCTCGTCCTGAAACCCTCTGACGTCAGAAACTACAGACCTGTATCCCCGTTTTCTTTCCAAAAATACTTGAGAGTGCCATCTCTGACCAACTCTCTAGGAATGATTTTCTAGAACCTAACCAGCCAGGCTTCAAGATGGGTTACTCAACTGAGACTGCTCCTCTCTCTGTGTCAGAGGCTCGTCACACTGCCAAAGCTGACTCTCTTCTGTTCTCATCCTCCTAGATCTATCCTCTGCCTTCAACACCGTGAACCTTCAGATCCCCCTCTCCACCCTCTCAGGCTCTATCAGATCCGCCTCTCCACCCTCTCAGGGCTGGGCGTCTCAGGCTCTATCAGATCCTCCTCTCCACCCTCTCAGGGCTGGGCGTCTCAGGCTCTGCACACTCTTGGTTGCATTCTACCCGGCTGGCCGCTCTTACCAGGTCACATGGAGATGATCTGTATCTGCACCACGTACTCTCACTACTGGTGTCCCACAGGGCTCGGTTCTAGGCCCTCTTCTCCCATTACACCAAGTCCCTCAGCTCCGTCGTGTCCTCACATGGTCTCTCCTAACACTGCTATGAGGATGGACCTCTCCTCTCCTCTACAGACCAAGTCCCTCAGCTCTGTCATATCCTCACATGGTCTCACCTATTGTTGCTATGCGGATGACACTCAACTACCCCCCCTGCCTCCAAATAACTAAAGAGTGAATGTAAAATCTAAGTGTATAAATTAGCTAATAATCAGAGACCTAATCATTAGCAGGTCTGTCAAGTATAGTATATCATTATTCATCAAGCATCATTTTAACAACCACAAATAATAACTCATAATGTATGTTTTTGGTGGGGTAATGTTCTTCTGACACACTATGGAAATGAAAAGCACAGTTTAGGAAAAATTGTGTTACCCCCCAAGAAAATCCCCATTGGAAGGATTAGATGATAAAATAATTTTCTAAACCACTCTGTAGTTTTGGATTCTAATCCAAACTGTCTGCTTTGTCCTGGATCTTGACTGAGTCAGAGTAGTACATTTATATGGAAATGAGTTGATGAACACTACAGCGGGAACAGGGTTCGGTAAATTCCCTTCCACAAAGTAGGGCCTCTTGATTTTTAGCGGCTGTAATTATGTTTATAGAGGGGAAAAAACAGGTGCCTCAACACAGCTGTCACCCTGTCTACCAGGGCAGGACAGGAGTCACTCATTTACATTCACTGTAGTGAGCAAGAGCCTCAGGGATGTCAAACATATGGGCCAGATCTGGCCTGCGAACCCCTTCAATCTAGGGAGGAAAAAATCTCAATCAACATTGAGATCACCAAAATAAAGCTGAATCTCTGTAGAAATAACAGACCTACATTTATAGTCTTCACTGTCCAGCTTACTAACAGTCATCTAAACGAAAGCGAGACAGCCAGGGAGCATAGCAGATTCCAGAAGCTAGAGTAAATAAATAATCCATTTTAAGTGCGGCCCTCTGGACCTCGGTGAAGACCGTAGGGCGGGCCGCGGGGGCAAAATGAACAACCCTGCTGTAGATGCTATGTTGGGGCAGAGGTTGGATAAGAGGGAGCTTGGCTGGCAGAATGGAAGTACCAGACTGCAAAGGCTTACAACAGCTAGGCCACCACTTAGCCTAAACTGACAGCTAGGCCACCACTTAGCCTAAACTGACAGCTAGGCCACCACTTAGCCTAAACTGACAGCTAGGCCACCACTTAGCCTAAACTGACAGCTAGGCCACCACTTAGCCTAAACTGACAGCTAGGCCACCACTTAGCCTAAACTGACAGCTAGGCCACCACTTAGCCTAAACTGACAGCTAGGCCACCACTTAGCCTAAACTGACAGCTAGGCCACCACTTAGCCTAAACTGACAGCTAGGCCACCACTTAGCCTAAACTGACAGCTAGGCCACCACTTAGCCTAAACTGACAGCTAGGCCACCACTTAGCCTAAACTGACAGCTAGGCCACCACTTAGCCTAAACTGACAGCTAGGCCACCACTTAGCCTAAACTGACAGCTAGGCCACCACTTAGCCTAAACTGACAGCTAGGCCACCACTTAGCCTAAACTGACAGCTAGGCCACCACTTAGCCTAAACTGACAGCTAGGCCACCACTTAGCCTAAACTGACAGCTAGGCCACCACTTAGCCTAAACTGACAGCTAGGCCACCACTTAGCCTAAACTGACAGCTAGGCCACCACTTAGCCTAAACTGACAGCTAGGCCACCACTTAGCCTAAACTGACAGCTAGGCCACCACTTAGCCTAAACTGACAGCTAGGCCACCACTTAGCCTAAACTGACAGCTAGGCCACCACTTAGCCTAAACTGACAGCTAGGCCACCACTTAGCCTAACTGACAGCTAGGCCACCACTTAGCCTAAACTGACAGCTAGGCCACCACTTAGCCTAAACTGACAGCTAGGCCACCACTTAGCCTAAACTGACAGCTAGGCCACCACTTAGCCTAAACTGACAGCTAGGCCACCACTTAGCCTAAACTGACAGCTAGGCCACCACTTAGCCTAAACTGACAGCTAGGCCACCACTTGGCCTAGCTGTCAGTTAGGCTACCACTTAGCCTAAACTGACAGCTAGGCCACCACTTAGCCTAAACTGACAGCTAGGCCACCACTTAGCCTAAACTGACAGCTAGGCCACCACTTAGCCTAAACTGACAGCTAGGCCACCACTTAGCCTAAACTGACAGCTAGGCCACCACTTAGCCTAAACTGACAGCTAGGCCACCACTTAGCCTAAACTGACAACTAGGCTAACACTTATCCTAAACAGACAACTAGGCCACACTTGGCATCAGTTCCTGTCAGTTTAGGCTATCTAGGCGAGGGGTTCTCAAAGTGGGGTCCGTGGCCAGGCATAACATTTTTAAAAAAAGTATATACCCTTTTAAATTAAAAAACAACTAATTTAACAGATTTAACTAATTTCAAAGGATCTCTGGAATAAGTTGAGGGTGTAATACAATGTTATAATATTAATACACAATGTATGTTCTTAAACCTTGGGCAAATACTTGAATTATAATGACTTCAAATTTTTACATAAAAATGCACTGTAATTTAAGATTTTAAACTGCAAAGGTCTCGGTCTCATGGCAAAATGTGTAGAGTTACAGGATATTAGCTTTAAAGATGTAATAACATTGCTTTGCCCCCCCCCATTAAATAACATTGCTTTGCCCCCCCCCCCATCAAATAACATTGCTTTGCCCCCCCCCATTAAATAACATTGCTTTGCCCCCCCCCCCCCATTAAATAACATTGCTTTGCCCCCCCCCCATTAAATAACATTACTTTGCCCCCCCCCCATTAAATAACATTGCTTTGCCCCCCCCCATTAAACAACATTGCTTTGCCCCCCCCATTAAACATTGCTTTGCCCCCCCCCCCATTAAATAACATTGCTTTGCCCCCCCCCCATTAAATAACATTGCTTTGCCCTGCATTAAATAACATTGCTTTGCCCCCCACCCCCATTAAACAACATTGCTTTGCCCCCCCCGCATTAAATAACATTGCTTTGCCCCCCCCGCATTAAATAACATTGCTTTGCCCCCCCATTAAATAACATTGCTTTGCCCCCCCCCATGAAATAACATTGCTTTGCCCCCCCCCATGAAATAACATTGCTTTGCCACCCCCCCCCCCCCCATTAAATAACATTGCTTTGCCCCCCCCCCCATTAAATAACATTGCTTTGCCCCCCCCATTAAATAACATTGCTTTGCCCCCCCCCCCCATTAAATAACATTGCTTTGCCCCCCCCCATGAAATAACATTGCTTTGCCCCCCCCATGAAATAACATTGCTTTGCCACCCCCCATTAAATAACATTGCTTTGCCCCCCCCCATTAAATAACATTGCTTTGCCCCCCCCCCCCCCATTAAATAACATTGCTTTGCCCCCCCCCCCCATTAAATAACATTGCTTTGCCCCCCCCCCCCCATTAAATAACATTGCTTTGCCCCCCCCCCATTAAATAACATTGCTTTGCCCCCCCCCATTAAATAACATTGCTTTGCCCCCCCCCCATTAAATAACATTGCTTTGCCCCCCCCCCCATTAAATAACATTGCTTTGCCCCCCCCATTAAATAACATTGCTTTGCCCCCCCCCCATTAAATAACATTGCTTTGCCCCCCCCCCCCCATTAAATAACATTGCTTTGCCCCCCCCCCCATTAAATAACATTGCTTTGCCCCCCCCCCATTAAATAACATTGCTTTGCCCCCCCCCATTAAATAACATTGCTTTGCCCCCCCCCATTAAATAACATTGCTTTGCCCCCCCATTAAATAACATTGCTTTGACCAATGACATTTTTTTTTTGAATTGCAGGAAATTTGCTTTCCTATGCCAAAGAGGTAGGCCTTAAAAATGTTTCCTTCCCAAGGCCTGAGACTTGTCCGACCATGCCCTGCCACAGTCATAGTAAAACTATAGGCCATTTATTATCTCAATCAAGTTATTGGGGGGGACCCACCCATGAAGTGATAACCCCCTGATCTAGACGTCATACTGTAGTCTTTTGGACCACTAGTCCATGTGAAAGACTTGGCTACATTTGATATGCATTTATTTAATTAACTAAAATATGTTATGACATATTTACCATGACGGCCTCAAGGGGGTCAGCCACCTGTTCTATGGAGGTGTTGGTAAAGTTGTGGTGCTGTTCTTTGAACTGGACGTGCCATTGCTGCCGCTGGGAAGACACCGTTCCTCTCCAGGGCTTCACGTCGATGCAGAACACCCCGTGACCTTAGAAGACAGATAGAAGAGGGTTGAGAAGAGGGTTGAGTTGTGAGAAGAGGTTTGAGTTAGAACAGGGCTCACCAACCCTGTTCCTGGAGAGCTACCGTCCTCTAGGTGTTCACTCCAACACTAATTAACTGGTAGATGAGCTGAATCAAGTTAGTTACAACTGGGGAGACTCTCCATGAACAGTGTTGGAGTGAACACCTAGAGGACGGTAGCTCTCCAGGAACAGGGTTGGAGTGAACACCTAGAGGACGGTAGCTCTCCAGTAACAGGGTTGGAGTGAACACCTAGAGGACAGTAGCTCTCCAGGAACAGGGTTGGAGTGAACACCTAGAGGACAGTAGCTCTCCAGGAACAGGGTTGGAGTGAACACCTAGAGGACGGTAGCTCTCCAGTAACAGGGTTGGAGTGAACACCTAGAGGACAGTAGCTCTCCAGGAACAGGGTTGGAGTGAACACCTAGAGGACAGTAGCTCTCCAGGAATAGGGTTGGAGTGAACACCTAGAGGACGGTAGCTCTCCAGGAACAGGGTTGGAGTGAACACCTAGAGGACAGTAGCTCTCCAGGAACAGGGTTGGAGTGAACGCCTAGAGGACGGTAGCTCTCCAGGAACAGGGTTGGAGTGAACACCTAGAGGACGGTAGCTCTCCAGGAACAGGGTTGGAGTGAACACCTAGAGGACAGCAGCTCTCCAGGAACAGGGTTGGAGTGAACACCTAGAGGACGGTAGCTCTCCAGGAACAGGGTTGGAGTGAACACCTAGAGGACAGCAGCTCTCCAGGAACAGGGTTGGAGTGAACACCTAGAGGACAGCAGCTCTCCAGGAACAGGGTTGGAGTGAACACCCAGAGGACGGTAGCTCTCCAGGAACAGGGTTGGAGTGAACACCTAGATGACGGTAGCTCTCCAGTAACAGGGTTGGAGTGAACACCTAGAGGACGGTAGCTCTCCAGGAACAGGGTTGGAGTGAACACCTAGAGGACAGTAGCACTCCAACCCTGTTCCTGGAGAGAACACCTACAGGTTTTTCTCCATTGTTTTTGATGGCAGGCCACTCTGGTAGACCTAAATTATGATCACATAGCCACAGTAGCCTACTTGGCCACTGTTAAAACTAACTTAAAGTGGGTAGAGCCTCAGTGTTCACAGTAAACGAGAGCTGGAAGCTGCACAGAATTTTCAAGTTTGCGCTCAGCAGAAGTGAAATTTGCTCAGTGCTCAAAAAAACGAGAAGGAACATTGGTTAGGAGTCAAGTCAACCACACAGTACATAGGACTAGTTAGTTTAATACTGGACAGTACATAGGCCTAGTTAGTTTAATATTCGACTGAGCACCTGTGAGGATGACGAGGTCGATGTCGTCTGCCTTGGTGGTTTGAAACTGGGTCGGAACTCGTAGGTCGCAGAAAATGTTCTCTTTTTTCAGTCCGCCAAGTTTCCTAAAGACAAGAGGGAAATAATCCAAGGTCCTTATGCTTTTTACTACATACAGCCTGACCCCCCCCTGGTCATGTAGTCTAGCTAGCTACGTACAACCTGACCCCCCCCATAATGTAGACTAGATAGCTAGGTACAGCCTGACACCCCCCCCCCCCCCCGGCTCCATAATGTAGACTAGCTAGGTACAGCCGGCCCCCCCCCCCTCCATAATGTAGTCTAGCTAGCTACGTACAGCCTGACCCCCCCCCCCCCCTCCATAATGTAGACTAGCTAGCTACGTACAGCCTGACCCCCCCCCCCCCCCCCCCCCCGGTCATGTAGTCTAGCTAGCCACGTACAACCTGACCCCCCCCTGGTCATGTAGTCTAGCTAGCCACGTACAACCTGACCCCCCCCCCCCCCTGGTCATGTAGTCTAGCTAGCCACGTACAACCTGACCCCCCCCTGGTCATGTAGTCTAGCTAGCCACGTACAACCTGACCCCCCCCCCCCCCCCTGGTCATGTAGTCTAGCTAGCCACGTACAACCTGACCCCCCCCGGTCATGTAGTCTAGCTAGCTACGTACAACCTGACCCCCCCCCCCAGTCATGTAGTCTAGCTAGCTACGTACAACCTGACCCCCCCCGGTCTCTATAATGTAGTCTAGCTAGCTACGTACAACCTGCCCCCCCCCTCCATAATGTAGTCTAGATAGCTACGTACAAGCTACGTACAAGCTACGTACAACCTGACCCCCCGGTCTCTATAATGTAGTCTAGCTAGCTACGTACAACCCGACTCCCCCGGTCTCTATAATGTAGTCTAGCTAGCTACGTACAACCTGCCCCCCCGGTCTCTATAATGTAGTCTAGCTAGCTACGTACAACCTGCCCCCCCCGGTCTCTATAATGTAGTCTAGCTAGCTACGTACAACCTGCCCCCCCCGGTCTCTATAATGTAGTCTAGCTAGCTACGTACAACCTGCCCCCCCCGGTCTCTATAATGTAGTCTAGCTAGCTACGTACAACCTGCCCCCCCCCGGTCTCTATAATGTAGTCTAGCTAGCTACGTACAACCTGCCCCCCCCGGTCTCTATAATGTAGTCTAGCTAGCTACGTACAACCTGTCCCCCCGGTCTCTATAATGTAGTCTAGCTAGCTACGTACAACCTGCCCCCCCGGTCTCTATAATGTAGTCTAGCTAGCTACGTACAACCTGCCCCCCCCGGTCTCTATAATGTAGTCTAGCTAGCTACGTACAACCTGCCCCCCCCCGGTCTCTATAATGTAGTCTAGCTAGCTACGTACAACCTGCCCCCCCCGGTCTCTATAATGTAGTCTAGCTAGCTACGTACAACCTGCCCCCCCCGGTCTCTATAATGTAGTCTAGCTAGCTACGTACAACCGGACTCCCCAGTCTCCATAATGTAGTCTAGCTAGCTACGTACAACCTGACCCCCCCCCGGTCTCTATAATGTAGTCTAGCTAGCTACGTACAACCTGACTCCCCCCCATCTCCATAATGTAGTCTAGTTAGCTACGTACAACCTGACTCCCCAGTCTCCATAATGTAGTCTAGCTAGCTACGTACAACCGGACTCCCCAGTCTCCATAATGTAGTCTAGCTAGCTATGTACAACCTGACCCCCCCCCGGTCTCTATAATGTAGTCTAGCTAGCTACGTACAACCTGACTCCCCCCGTCCCCATAACACAACCTGACTCCCCCCGTCCCCATAACACAACCTGACCCCCCCCCCCCGTCCCCACAACGTAGTCTAGCTACCACTGTCGAGGATAAACAAGAACATCAAACTAACAATCTCACCATACGTACAGAACACACTTGTATAAGTCCCTGCCGTGTTAAATCAATCATTTAGGCCTACCTGACATGTTGGATAAAGTCCTGTACTGTTAGGGTAGGCTGTCTACTGTCTCCTTCGGCACCTGCAATAGCAGTACTGGGTCCTGTGGAGAAGTGAAACTGGGCCAGCTGGCTTCCAAGCTGAAACATTCTTCTTGTGGATCTGAAACAACCAGAACCAAACTTGAAAATAAGTGGAACAACACTGAGTGTATAAAACATTCGGAACATGGGACTGGCCAGGTGAAAGCTATGATCCCTAATTGATGTCACCTGTTAAATCCACTTCAATCAGAGTAAATGAAGGGGAGGAGACGGGTTAATTAAGGATTTATAAGCCTCGAGACGTGTATTGTGTACGTGTCTCATTCAGAGGGTGAATGGGGAAGGACAAAATATTTAATTGCCTTTGAAAGGGGGGGGGGGGGGTATGGTAGTAATTAGGTGCCAATCGCACCGGTTTGTGTCAAGAACTGCAACGCTGCAGGGTTTTTCCACACTCAACAGTTTCCCCGAGTGTATCAAGAACGGTCCACCACCCAAAGAATATCCAGCCAACTTGACACAACTGTGGGAAACAGAGTCAACATGGCCCAGCATCCCTGGGAACGCTTTCAACACCTTGTCGAGTCCATGACCCGACGAACTGAGTCTGTTCTGAGGGAAAAACGTGGGGGGGGGGATGCAGCGACTCAATATCAGGAAGGTGTTGCTAATGGTTTGTGTATGTAACTATAGAAGCGGAGAGGTGTTGACATCAAACCGCATCACACTACAGGAAAGTAAAAGCTCATTTAGACAGCAACATCTTAAAACAACAAGACTATATAGCTAAGTAACAAACAAAAAAAACATTTAGAAAACGTGTTTTTGACGGCTGGGTATAATTTGTGTTACGTTCCAACCGGAATCTCTTTTCAAAAACTTCGTCAATAACAAGGATGCCGAAAAAACAACGTATACAAAGTAGCATGATCAATTCACCTAGTTAACTAGCTGTCGAATAGGCATCAACTCACCACGTAGCCCACTCCCTACCTGGTATCTTATTCTGCCGATAAACAACTCTGTTGTATGTTGGAAACCTTGTTATTGAATAGATTCCTGTTCCACATTATTCCCAGCCGTTTTTGACTGTGCGACTTGGAGGGGAGCAGGCACAGCATGTCCTAGATAATTAAACTATATTTGGACAACACATCATTTACGTTACATTTTCTCGCTGTATTTAGCTACAACTTCTAGATTGCCAAAGTCAGTGTTTGTTCACGACAAAAACACTCGAAAATGAACGTGGCTTAGAAGTGAAAACAAAAGACGGAGACTAATACTAGCGTTAGAACAAAGACGGAGACTAATACTAGCGTTAGAACAAAAGACGGAGACTAATACTAGCGTTAGAACAAAAGACGGAGACTAATACTAGCGTTAGAACAAAAGACGGAGACTAATACTAGCGTTAGAACAAAAGACGGAGACTAATACTAGCGTTAGAACAAAAGACGGAGACTAATACTAGCGTTAGAACAAAAGACGGAGACTAATACTAGCGTTAGAACAAAAGACGGAGACTAATACTAGCGTTAGAACAAAAGACGGAGACTAATACTAGCGTTAGAACAAAAGACGGAGACTAATACTAGCGTTAGAACAAAAGACGGAGACTAATACTAGCGTTAGAACAAAAGACGGAGACTAATACTAGCGTTAGAACAAAAGACGGAGACTAATACTAGCGTTAGAACAAAAGACGGAGACTAATACTAGCGTTAGAACAAAAGACGGAGACTAATACTAGCGTTAGAACAAAAGACGGAGACTAATACTAGCGTTAGAACAAAAGACGGAGACTAATACTAGCGTTAGAACAAAAGACGGAGACTAATATTAGCGTTAGAACAAAAGACGGAGACTAATACTAGCGTTAGAACAAAAGACGGAGACTAATATTAGCGTTAGAACAAAAGACGGAGACTAATACTAGCGTTAGAACAAAAGACGGAGACTAATACTAGCGTTAGAACAAAAGACGGAGACTAATACTAGCGTTAGAACAAAAGACGGAGACATAGGTCGAGCACTTACATTAATAAATACAGAGAAGGTTGAAAACAGGAGTCAGTGCTTTTTTCCAGCACCTCTTTGTGGATGAGGCAGCGGATATATTTTCCAGCCGTCCAAACTTGCTGCAATGAAATTGTATCCAGGAATGAAGTTTCCCAATCAGCGCTGTTCCGCTGCGGCCCGTTCCTGGAAGACGTAAACAACCAACCACGTGGAGGTCGGGTTTCCACCAGGAAAACCTCACCGCAGTATACACGCTATCTGGGAGCAAAAAAATACATATATTTTGGCCATTTTCGTCTTCTCATTCAACTGGAGAAAACACAAACTAACAAGTCATTCAATTTAAAATAAATAAAATAAAAAGTATGGGGCGTCGGGTTATGAGAGCGCAGTAGGCTATGGAAATCAATCTCTCACAGAGTTGATTCAGTTCACATTGCCGTGGTCATTGACTGTGGGGAGATGCACTACGGTCTGTACCAGTAGAACATAGACATAAGGCGAGCACAAACAAGTCATATGATCTTATGGTGTGTGTGTGTGTGCTTAAGTAAATTACAGGAGAAACATGTTGTCTCCCCCTCCACATCCTTCCCTCTAATTATGGAGCCACCTCTCTAACCAGGGGGCACAGGACAATACCTCTAATTATGGAGCCACCTCTCTAACCAGGGGGGCACAGGACAATACCTCTAATTATGGAGCCACCTCTCCAACCAGGGGGGCACAGGACAAGACCTCTCTAATTACAGAGCTACCTCTCTAACCAGGGGGCACAGGACAATACCTCTAATTATGGATCCAGCTCTCTAACCAGGGGGCACAGGACAAGACCTCTCTAATTACAGAGCTACCTCTCTAACCAGGGGGCACAGGACAATACCTCTAATTATGGAGCCACCTCTCCAACCAGGGGGCACAGGACAAGACCTCTAATTATGGAGCCACCTCTCCAACCAGGGGGCACAGGACAATACCTCTAATTATGGAGCCAACTCTCCAACCAGGGGGCACAGGACAAGACCTATCTAATTATGGAGCCACCTCTCTAACCAGGGGGCACAGGACAAGACCTCTCTAATTATGGAGCCACCTCTCCAACCAGGGGGCACAGGACAAGATCTCTCTAATTATGGAGCCACCTCTCTAACCAGGGGGCACAGGACAAGATCTCTAATTATGGAGCCACCTCTCTAACCAGGGGGCACAGGACAAGATCTCTAATTATGGAGCTACCTCTCTAACCAGGGGGCACAGGACAAGATCTCTCTAATTATGGAGCCACCTCTCTAACCAGGGGGCACAGGACAAGACCTCTAATTATGGAGCCACCTCTCTAACCAGGGGGCACAGGACAAGATCTCTAATTATGGAGCCATCTCTCTAACCAGGGGGCACAGGACAAGACCTATCTAATTATGGAGCCACCTCTCTAACCAGGGGGCACAGGACAAGACCTCTCTAATTATGGAGCCACCTCTCTAACCAGGGGGCACAGGACAAGACCTCCAATTATGCAGCCACCTCTCTAACCAGGGGGGCACAGGACAAGACCTCTAATTATGGAGCCACCTCTCTAACCAGGGGGCACAGGACAAGACCTCTCTAATTACAGAGCTACCTCTCTAACCAGGGGGCACAGGACAATACCTCTAATTATGGAGCCACCTCTCTAACCAGGGGGCACAGGACAAGATCTCTAATTATGGAGCCACCTCTCCAACCAGGGGGCACAGGACAAGACCTCTAATTATGGATCCAGCTCTCTAACCAGGGGGCACAGGACAAGATCTCTCTAATTATGGAGCCACCTCTCTAACCAGGGGGTACAGGACAAGACCTATCTAATTATGGAGCCACCTCTCTAACCAGGGGGCACAGGACAATACCTCTAATTATGGATCCAGCTCTCTAACCAGGGGGCACAGGACAAGACCGTGCAACTGAGCATTGTTTCAAATGCTTGCTCTTTTAAAATGTATTGTTATTGAAAGGTAGTGGACAGGGTAACATTGAAATGCAGAGTCAAAGACAGACCCAATGAAACCCAGAAGACTGTCATACGGAAGACTGTCATATGGAAGACTGCCGTACAGAAGACTGTCATATGGAATACTGTCGTACAGAAGACTGTCATAGAGAAGACTGTCATAGAGAAGAAGACTGTCATACAGAAGACTGTCATAGAGAAGACTGTCATAGAGAAGAAGACTGTCACACAGAAGACTGTCATACAGAAGACTGTCATATGGAAGACTGTCGTACAGAAGACTGTCATATGGAAGACTGTCATAGAGAAGACTGTCATATGGAATACTGTCATAGAGAAGAAGACTGTCATACAGAAGACTGTCATACAGAAGACTGTCATATGGAAGACTGTCGTACAGAAGACTGTCATATGGAAGACTGTCATATAGAAGACTGTCATATAGAAGACTGTCATACAGAAGACTGTCATATGGAAGACTGTCGTACAGAAGACTGTCATATGGAAGACTGTCATATAGAAGACTGTCATAGAGAAGACTGTCATACAGAAGACTGTCATACAGAAGACTGTCATATAGAAGACTGTCTGTCATATAGAAGACTGTCATAGAGAAGACTGTCATATGGAAGACTGTCATATAGAAGACTGTCATAGAGAAGACTGTCATACAGAAGACTGTCATACAGAAGACTGTCATATAGAAGACTGTCTGTCATATTTATTTATTTATTTATTTTACCTTTATTTAACCGGGTAGGCAAGTTGAGAACAAGTTCTCATTTACAATTGCGACCTGGCCAAGATAAAGCAAAGCAGTTCGACAGATAAAACGACACAGAGTTACACATGGAGTAAAAACAAACATACAGTCAATAATGCAGTATAAACAAGTCTATATACAATGTGAGCAAATGAGGTGAGAAGGGAGGTAAAGGCAAAAAAGGACATGATGGCAAAGTAAATACAATATAGCAAGTAAAATACTGGAATGGTAGTTTTGCAATGGAAGAATGTGCAAAGTAGAAATAAAAAATAATGGGGTGCAAAGGAGCAAAATAAATAAATTAATTAAAATTAAATACAGTTGGGAAAGAGGTAGTTGTTTGGGCTAAATTATAGGTGGGCTATGTACAGGTGCAGTAATCTGTGAGCTGCTCTGACAGTTGGTGCTTAAAGCTAGTGAGGGAGATAAGTGTTTCCAGTTTCAGAGATTTTTGTAGTTCGTTCCAGTCATTGGCAGCAGAGAACTGGAAGGAGAGGCGGCCAAAGAAAGAATTGGTTTTGGGGGTGACTAGAGAGATATACCTGCTGGAGCGTGTGCTACAGGTGGGAGATGCTATGGTGACCAGCGAGCTGAGATAAGGGGGGACTTTACCTAGCAGGGTCTGTCATAGACTGTCATAGAGAAGACTGTCATAGAGAAGACTGTCATAGAGAATACTGTCATATAGAATACTGTCATAGAGAATACTGTCATATGGAAGACTGCCATAGAGAAGACTCTCGTATAGAAGACTGTCGTACAGAAGACTGTCATATGGAAGACTGTCATATGGAAGACTGTCATAGAGAAGACTGTCATATAGAAGACTGTCATATGGAAGACTGTCATATGGAAGACTGTCATACAGAAGACTGTCATAGAGAAGACTGTCTGTCATATAGAAGACTGTCATATAGAAGACTGTCATAGAGAAGACTGTCTGTCATATAGAAGACTGTCATAGAGAAGACTGTCTGTCATATAGAAGACTGTCATAGAGAAGACTGTCAAAGAGAAGACTGTCGTATAGAAGCACAACAGTGAAATGAAGATCCGAAAGCCTGTGTTTTCTCTATAAACGTTAGGATGTTCAGCCTCTGCCTTTGTCAGCGAGGCAGAATGTGTGAAGTGGTCCTCAGAGAGCAGGAGGAAGGATAGCCGAGGGTAATTTCACCTAAAGTAGAGAGAAGGTGAGGGAAGAGGACCTTTTGTACAAATGGCTCAGCATTGTGTGGTTTAATGAGCTGCCCAGTTTCAAGTGGATAAACCCCACCCCCCCTGTGGATAAACCCCCCCCCCTGTGGATACCCCCCCCCCCCCCCCCCTGTGTGTTATTTAATGTCTCATACTAGGGTGTTATTGCATAATGTTATGGGTATTTCTAGGGTTCTTTAAAGTACCGTAGATCACTAAATGATTCACAAGCTATCAGATACAAGACGACTCAATGTTTTTGAGGGGGGGTCAATGCTTTTTTGGGGGGGACAATGCTTTTTTTGGGGGGGGCAATGCTTTTTTAGGGGGGGGGCAATGTTTTTTTTGGGGGGGCAATGCTTTTTTTGGGGGGGCAATGCTTTTTTGGGGGGAGGCAATGTTTTTTTGGGGGGGGCAATGCTTATTTTGGGGGGGCAATGCTTTTGGGGGGGGGGGCGATGCTTTGGTGGGGGGGGTTAATGCTTTTTTGGGGGGGGTCAAAGCTTTTTTTTGGGGGGGGGACAATGCTTTTTTGGGGGGGGGGCAATGTTTTTGGGGGGGGGGCAATGCTTTTTGGGGGGGCAATGCTTTTTTGGAGGGGGGCAATGTTTTTTTGGGGGGGGGGATGCTTTTGGGGGGGCAATACTTTTGGTGGCGGGACATAAGATACACAAAGAGCTACAGCTGCACACTGACACACACACTGATATACACTGACACACACTGATACACACACTGACACACCCACTGACAAACACACTGACACACACACTGATACACACTGACACACACTGACACACACACTGACACACACACTGAGACACACACTGATACACACTGACACACACACTGACACACACACTGATACACACTGACACACACACTGACACACACACTGATACACACTGACACACACTGACACACACACTGATACACACACTGACACACACACACTGATACACACACTGAGACACACACTGATACACACTGACACACACACTGACACACACACTGATACACACTGACACACACACTGACACACACACTGATACACACTGACACACACTGACACACACACTGATACACACACTGACACACACACACTGATACACACACTGACACACACACTGATACACACTGACACACACTGATACACACACTGACACACACACTGACACACACACTGATACACACTGACACACACACTGATACACACACTGACACACACACTGATACACACTGACACACCACTGACACACACACTGATACACACTGACACACACACTGACACACACACTGATACACACTGACACACACACTGATACACACACTGATACACACTGACACACACACTGATACACACTGACACACACTGATACACACACACTGATACACACTGACACACACACTGACACACACACTGATACACACTGACACACACACTGATACACACACTGATACACACTGACACACACACTGATACACACTGACACACACACTGATACACACTGACACACACACTGACACACACACTGATACACACTGACACACACTGATACACACACTGACACACACACTGACACACACTGACACACACTGATACACACTGACACACACACTGATACACACACTGATACACACACTGATACACCCTGATACACACACTGATACACACACTGATACACACTGACACACACACACTGATACACACACTGATACACACTGACACACTGATACACACCACGTACACACACTGACACACGCAACCACCCCCTGACACACACACTAACACACTGATACACACACTGACACACTGATACACACACACCGAGACTGATACACACACTGATATACACACTGATACACACACACTGAGACACTGATACACACACCACATACACACACACTGACACACTGATACACACACACACACACACACACACACACACACACACACACACACACACACACACACACACACACACACACACTGATATACACACACACACTGATACACACACTGAGACACTGATACACACACCACATACACACACACTGACACACTGATACACACACACTGACACACTGATACAAACACACACACACACTGATACACACACACACACACACACACACACACACACACACACGCACGCACGCACGCACGCACGCACGCACGCACGCACACACACACACACACACACACACACACACACACACACACACACACACACACACACACACACACACACACACACACACACACACACACACACACACACACACACACACACACACACACACACACACACACACACACACACACACACAGAGAGAGAGAGAGAGAGAGGCCACACATATAAAAGAGGATATTACAAAAGTGATGAGGAAAATTTAATTCAACCACAAGTGTAAATACACCCTGGAATATCTGAAAACAGCGATAAACAATATCCGGATGGCGACGCCACCAAACGCTACGAACAGAGCTCAGTATCTTAACGGCAGATAGTCAAATCAGCTTCATATAAAGGGGCTCAATGAAAAGCCAATAAACTGAGGCACTCTGCCCGTCCTGGTCTCTGGTGACCTTCACTTGGAGTAGAGATGGGCCTGATAACTAAACGTAGCCAGGCACAACCTCAATAAAATAACATAAAAAAGACCAACAATGGGAGGGTAACAAATAAATAAAAAATGTAATTAAAGCAGAGAGGCGATATGGGCTGAAATGCAACAGAAATTCTCCAACAGAAAGCTTTCTTTGTGTCGTTTAATATTGTCTCCAATCACCTCATAATACGTACCCGATCATATCCGTCATCTCTCGCTCACGCTTATCAGTCCCCTTTGTATTACAACTTGCAAATGAAATGACTTTGAAGAGCCACATTCATTTAACAAAAAAAAAAAAAATAGGCTTCAGCTTTCCATTTTCAGTTGGATTCTGAATCACGGCCATCTTTCATGCCTTTCCAATGTGGTTCCTCGTGCTTCATTACAATCAGTTATGACTTGAGGATATGAAGAAGCTGCTGTGTAGGTGGAGGCTGTTGTAGGTGGAGGCTGTTGTAGGTGGAGGCTGTTGTAGGTGGAGGCTGTTGTAGGTGGAGGCTGTTGTAGGTGGAGGCTGTTTTTAGGTGGAGGCTGTTGTAGGTGGAGGCTGTTGTAGGTGGAGGCTGTTTTTAGGTGGAGGCTGTTGTAGGTGGAGGCTGTTTTTAGGTGGAGGCTGTTGTAGGTGGAGGCTGTTGTAGGTGGAGGCTGTTGTAGGTGGAGGCTGTTGTAGGTGGAGGCTGTTGTAGGTGGAGGCTGTTGTAGGTGGAGGCTGTTGTAGGTGGAGGCTGTTGTAGGTGGAGGCTGTTGTAGGTGGAGGCTGTTGTAGAGGCTGGTCCACTGAAACATCACCTCTCTTTACGGCAACCTAGAGATGATCAATACCATCAGACCTAACCTTAATCAATCATACCATTATTCCTAACCTTAATCAATCATACCATTACACCTAACCTTAATCAATCATACCATTACACCTAACGTTATCAATCATACCATTATTCCTAACCATAATCAATCATACCATTATATCTAACCTTAATCAATCATACCATTATTCCTAACCTTAATCAATCATACAATTACATCTAACCTTAATCAATCATACCATTATGCCTAACCTTAATCAATCATACCATTACACCTAGAGATTATCAATACCATTACACCTAACCTTAATCAATCATACCATTACGCCTAACCTTAATCAATCATACCATTATTCCTACCTTAATCAATCATACCATTATTCCTAACCTTAATCAATCATACCATTATTCCCAACCTTAATCATTCATACCATTATACCTAACCTTACTCAATCATACCATTACACCTAGAGATTATCAATACCATTAGACCTAACCTTAATCAATCACACCATTACACCAAACCTTAATCAATCATACCATTATTCCTAACCTTAATCAATCATACCGTGATTCCTAACCATAATCAATCATACCATTACACCTAGAGATGATCAATAACATTACACCTAACCTTAATCAATCATACCATTACATCTAACCTTAATCAATCATACCATTATTCTTAACCTTAATCAATCATACCATTACATCTAACCTTAATCAATCATACCATTACACCTAACCTTAATCGATCATACCATTATACCTAACCTTAATCAATCATACCATTATACCTAACCTTAATCAATCATACCATTACACCTAACCTTAATCAATCATACCATTATGCCTAACCTTAATCAATCATACCATTACACCTAGAGATGATCAATACCGTTACACCTAACCTTAATCAATCACACCATTAGACCTAACCTTAATCAATCATAACATTACAACTAACCTTAATCAATCACACCATTAGACCTAACCTTAATCAATCACACAATTAGACCTAACCTTAATCAATCACACCATTAGACCTAACCTTAATCAATCATACCATTAGACCTAACCTTAATCAATCACACCATTAGACCTAACCTTAATCAATCACACCATTAGACCTAACCTTAATCAATCACACCATTACACCTAACCTTAATCAATCATACCATTAGACCTAACCTTAATCAATCATACCATTACACCTAACCTTAATCAATCACACCATTAGACCTAACCTTAATCAATCATACCATTACACCTAACCTTAATCAATCACACCATTAGACCTAACCTTAATCAATCACACCATTAGACCTAACCTTAATCAATCACACCATTACACCTAACCTTAATCAATCACACCATTAGACCTAACCTTAATCAATCATACCATTAGACCTAACCTTAATCAATCACACCATTAGACCTAACCTTAATCAATCACACCATTAGACCTAACCTTAATCAATCACACAGTTACACCTAGAGATGATCAATACCATTAGACCTAACCTTAATCAATCACACCATTACACCTAACCTTAATCAGTCACACCATTAGACCTAACCTTAATCAATCATACCATTACACCTAACCTTAATCAATCACACCATTAGACCTAGAGATGATCAATACCATAATAAAATAATCCCACCTCCTGTCAACGGATGACATCATTAAGGTAATCCCACCTCCTGTCAACGGATGACATCATTAAGGTAATCCCACCTCCTGTCAACGGATGACAACATTAAGGTAATCCCACCTCCTGTCAACAGATGACATCATTAAGGTAATCCCACCTCCTGTCAACGGATGACATCATTAAGGTAATCCCACCTCCTGTCAACGGATGACATCATTAAGGTAATCCCACCTCCTGTCAACGGATGACATCATTAAGATAATCCCACCTCCTGTCAACGGATGACATCATTAAAATAATCCCACCTCCTGTCAACAGATGACATCATTAAGATAATCCCACCTCCTGTCAACGG
Organism: Oncorhynchus kisutch; assembly: GCF_002021735.2. Lineage (NCBI taxonomy): Eukaryota > Metazoa > Chordata > Actinopteri > Salmoniformes > Salmonidae > Oncorhynchus > Oncorhynchus kisutch. The sequence continues at coordinate 9,899,103 of NW_022261981.1, read as the reverse complement.
ATGACATCATTAAGATAATCCCACCTCCTGTCAACGGATGACATCATTAAGATAATCCCACCTCCTGTCAACGGATGACATCATTAAGATAATCCCACCTCCTGTCAACAGATGACATCATTAAGTGGTGGCTAAATGCTTTGTCCTCTCCTGTTCCAGACTAAATGCTTTGTCCTCTCCTGTTCCAGACTAAATGGTTTGTCCTCTCCTGTTCCAGACTAAATGCTTTGTCCTCTCCTGTTCCAGACTAAATAGTTTGTCCTCTCCTGTTCCAGACTAAATGCTTTGTCCTCTCCTGTTCCAGACGAAATGCTTTGTCCTCTCCTGTTCCAGACTGAATGCTTTGTCCTCTCCTGTTCCAGGCTAAATGCTTTGTCCTCTCCTGTTCCAGACTAAATGCTTTGTCCTCTCCTGTTCCAGACTAAATGCGTTGTCCTCTCCTGTTCCAGACTGAATGCTTCGTCCTATCCTGTTCCAGACTAAATGCATTGTCCTCCCCTGTTCCAGACTAAATGCTTTGTCCTCTCCTGTTCCCGACTAAATGCATTGTCCTCTCCTGTTCCAGACTAAATGCTTTGTCCTCTCCTGTTCCAGACTAAATGCGTTGTCCTCTCCTGTTCCAGACTAAATGCTTCGTCCTCTCTTGTTCCAGACTAAATGCATTGTCCTCTCCTGTTCCAGACTAAATGCTTTGTCCTCTCCTGTTCCCGACTAAATGCATTGTCCTCTCCTGTTCCAGACTAAATGCATTGTCCTCTCCTGTTCCAGACTAAATGCTTTGTCCTCTCCTGTTCCCGACTAAATGCGTTGTCCTCTCCTGTTCCAGACTAAATGCTTTGTCCTCTCTTGTTCCAGACTAAATGCGTTGTCCTCTCCTGTTCCAGACTAAATGCTTCGTCCTATCCTGTTCCAGACTAAATGCATTGTCCTCTCATGTTCCAGACTAAATGCTTTGTCCTCTCCTGTTCCCGACTAAATGCTTTGTCCTCTCCTGTTCCAGACTAAATGCTTTGTCCTCTCTTGTTCCAGACTAAATGCTTCGTCCTCTCCTGTTCCAGACTAAATGCTACGTCCTCTCCTGTTCCAGGCTAAATGCTTTGTCCTCTCCTGTTCCAGACTAAATGCTTTGTCCTCTCCTCTTCCACACTAAATGCTTCGTCCTCTCCTGTTCCAGACTAAATGCTACGTCCTCTCCTGTTCCAGACTAACTGCTTTGTCCTCTCCTGTTCCAGACTAAATGCTTCGTCCTCTCCTGTTCCAGACTAAATGCTTCGTCCTCTCCTGTTCCAGACTAAATGCGTCGTCCTCTCCTGTTCCAGACTAAATGCTTCGTCCTCTCCTGTTCCAGGCTAAATGCTTCGTCCTCTCCTGTTCCAGACTAAATGCTTCATCCTCTCCTGTTCCAGACTAAATGCGTTGTCTTCTCCTGTTCCAGACTAAATGCTTCGTCCTCTCCTGTTCCAGACTAAATGCTTCATCCTCTCCTGTTCCAGACTAAATGCTTTGTCTTCTCCTGTTCCAGACTAAATGCTTCGTCCTCTCCTGTTCCAGACTAAATGCTACGTCCTCTCCTGTTCCAGGCTAAATGCTTTGTCCTCTCCTGTTCCAGACTAAATGCTTTGTCCTCTCCTGTTCCACACTAAATGCTTCGTCCTCTCCTGTTCCAGACTAAATGCTACGTCCTCTCCTGTTCCAGACTAACTGCTTTGTCCTCTCCTGTTCCAGACTAAATGCTTCGTCCTCTCCTGTTCCAGACTAAATGCTTCGTCCTCTCCTGTTCCAGACTAAATGCGTCGTCCTCTCCTGTTCCAGACTAAATGCTTCGTCCTCTCCTGTTCCAGGCTAAATGCTTCGTCCTCTCCTGTTCCAGACTAAATGCTTCATCCTCTCCTGTTCCAGACTAAATGCTTTGTCTTCTCCTGTTCCAGACTAAATGCTTTGTCCTCTCCGGTTCCAGACTAAATGCTTCGTCCTCTCCTGTTCCAGACTAAATGCTTTGTCCTCTCCGGTTCCAGGCTAAATGCTTTGTCCTCTCCTGTTCCAGACTAAACGCGTTGTCCTCTCTGGTTCCAGACTAAATGCGTTGTCCTCTCCTGTTCCAGACTAAATGCTTTGTCCTCTCTGGTTCCAGACTAAATGCTTTGTCCTCTCTGGTTCCAGACTAAATGCGTTGTCCTCTCCTGTTCCAGACTAAATGCTTTGACCTCTCTGGTTCCAGACTAAATGCTTTGTCCTCTCCTGTTCCAGGCTAAAGGCTTCGTCCTCTCCTGTTCCAGGCTAAATGCTTTGTACTCTCCGGTTCCAGGCTAAAGGCTTCGTCCTCTCTTGTTCCAGGCTAAATGCTTTGTACTCTCCGGTTCCAGACTAAATGCTTTGTCCTCTCCTGTTCCAGACTAAATGCTTTGTCCTCTCCTGTTCCAGGCTAAAGGCTTCGTCCTCTCCTGTTCCAGGCTAAATGCTTCGTCCTCTCCTGTTCCAGACTAAATGCTTTGTCCTCTCCGGTTCCAGGCAAAATGCTTTGTCCTCTCCTGTTCCAGACTAAACGCTTTGTCCTCTCTGGTTCCAGACTAAATGCGTTGTCCTCTCCTGTTCCAGACTAAATGCTTTGTCCTCTCTGGTTCCAGACTAAATGCTTTGTCCTCTCTGGTTCCAGACTAAATGCGTTGTCCTCTCCTGTTCCAGACTAAATGCTTTGTCCTCTCTGGTTCCAGACTAAATGCTTTGTCCTCTCCTGTTCCAGACGAAATGCTTTGTCCTCTCTGGTTCCAGACTAAATGCTTTGTCCTCTCCTGTTCCAGGCTAAATGCTTCGTCCTCTCCTGTTCCAGACTAAATGCTTTGCCCTCTCCTGTTCCAGGCTAAATGCTTTGTCCTCTCCTGTTCCAGACTAAATGCTTTGTCCTCTCCTGTTCCAGGCTAAATGGAATAGCATCCTTTCATCTGATTTACACACGATTACAGTACGCAGAGTTTGCTAAGACAAGCTTTAGAAAAGTGGCACAAAATGAGGTTGTGTACAATCACAAAATGAGGTTGTGTATGCTATCGTACAATCACAAAATGAGGTTGTGTATGCTAACATACAATCACAAAAAGATTATAAAAACTGTCCGATAGCTTGTCCGATAGCGTACACAGCCTCATCATTTTGTGATTGTATGTTAGCGTGGATGCTGTTTCATTAGAGAGGCCTGCCACGGTAATTAGTTATCTGGTATGCAACGCTGAAGTGGTCATTAGCATGCTAAAGTTTAATTGTTCAATTATCATTGGGTGTGTGAGAGGAGGCCTCGATGCCGTTTCACAGTGTTGGAAAACAATGTTGAACCTCTCCTGTTCCGGCCTGCCACACAGGCATTATGGTCCGCAATTAGAGAGAGGGCCCTCACACTAAGCTGTTCCTGGTCTGGTGCAGGGCGGCTTAGTGTGTGTGTGTGTGTGTGTGTGTGTGTGTGTGTGTGTGTGTGTGTGTGTGTGTGTGTGTGTGTGTGTGTCAGTGGAGGCTGCTGATGGGAGGATGGAGTCATAATAACGGCTGGAACGGAGATAATGGAAGGGCATCACATGGAAATACATGGAAACTGTGTGTCTGATACCATTCCACTGATTCCTGCTCCAGCCATTACCACCAGCCCTTCCAACCTCCTGTGGTGTGTGTGTCTGATACCATTCCACTGATTCCTGCTCCAGCCATTACCACCAGCCCTTCCAACCTCCTGTGGTGTGTGTGTCTGATACCATTCCACTGATTCCTGCTCCAGCCATTACCACCAGCCCTTCCAACCTCCTGTGGTGTGTGTGTCTGATACCATTCCACTGATTCCTGCTCCAGCCATTACCACCAGCCCTTCCAACCTCCTGTGGTGTGTGTGTCTGATACCATTCCACTGATTCCTGCTCCAGCCATTACCACCAGCCCTTCCAACCTCCTGTGGTGTGTGTGTCTGATACCATTCCACTGATTCCTGCTCCAGCCATTACCACCAGCCCTTCCAACCTCCTGTGGTGTGTGTGTCTGATACCATTCCACTGATTCCTGCTCCAGCCATTACCACCAGCCCTTCCAACCTCCTGTGGTGTGTGTGTCTGATACCATTCCACTGATTCCTGCTCCAGCCATTACCACCAGCCCTTCCAACCTCCTGTGGTGTGTGTGTCTGATACCATTCCACTGATTCCTGCTCCAGCCATTACCACCAGCCCTTCCAACCTCCTGTGGTGTGTGTGTCTGATACCATTCCACTGATTCCTGCTCCAGCCATTACCACCAGCCCTTCCAACCTCCTGTGGTGTGTGTGTCTGATACCATTCCACTGATTCCTGCTCCAGCCATTACCACCAGCCCTTCCAACCTCCTGTGGTGTGTGTGTCTGATACCATTCCACTGATTCCTGCTCCAGCCATTACCACCAGCCCTTCCAACCTCCTGTGGTGTGTGTGTCTGATACCATTCCACTGATTCCTGCTCCAGCCATTACCACCAGCCCTTCCTCCCAAATTAAGGTGACAACAACCTCCTGTGGTATGTGTGTGTGTGGTATGTGTGTGTGTGTGTTTGTGTGTGCGTGTGTGCTTGTGTGTGTGTGTGTGTGGGATCTCAGGGGGTTCTGTCATGGAGGGACATTATAGAGACACGCTGGGACCTTAGGGGGTTCTGTTATGGGGGGACATTATAGAGACACGCTGGGACCTCAGGGGGTTCTGTCATGGAGGGACATTATAGAGACACGCTGGGACCTCAGGGGGTTCTGTCAAGGAGGGACATTATAGAGACACTGGGACCTCAGGGGGTTCTGTCATGGAGGGACATTATAGAGACACTGGGACCTCAGGGGGTTCTGTCATGGAGGGACATTATAGAGACACTGGGACCTCAGGGGGTTCTGTCATGGAGGGACATTATAGAGACACGCTGGGACCTCAGGGGGTTCTGTCATGGAGGGACATTATAGAGACACTGGGACCTCAGGGGGTTCTGTCATGGAGGGACATTATAGAGACACTGGGACCTCAAGGGGTTCTGTCATGGAGGGACATTATAGAGACACTGGGACCTCAGGGGGTTCTGTCATGGAGGGACATTATAGAGACACTGGGACCTCAAGGGGTTCTGTCATGGAGGGACATTATAGAGACACTGGGACCTCAGGGGGTTCTGTCATGGAGGGACATTATAGAGACACTGGGACCTCAGGGGGTTCTGTCAAGGAGGGACATTATAGAGACACTGGGACCTCAAGGGGTTCTGTCATGGAGGGACATTATAGAGACACTGGGACCTCAGGGGGTTCTCCCTCCCTCCCTCCCTCCCTCCCTCCCTCCCTCCCTCCCTCCCTCCCTCCCTCCCTCTCTCTCTCTCTCTCTCTCTCTCTCCCCCTCTCTCTCCCCATCTCTCTCCCTCTCCCTCTCCCCCTCTCTCCCGGGTGCTGTGGAGACAGGAGATGTTTTATACAGACATTTATCATGTAATTACAGCTCCAGGATCAGTTTGTGATGACCCCGGCATGATGGCTGATAAATGATAATGGTCTGTTTCACTCCTTTCAACAACCCAGGTGGGGTTCGTTCCCAGGCACAAAGGGAACATCCCTCAGTCCCCTTCACTATGCTCATTACTGTCCTATATTAAACCGTACGTTTCCAGAGACCGATTGTCTATTTTTGGCAAGAGAACATTGGGCCACCAAAACCCCTGTAGTTGGCACACACATGGAAACACACTGGCCACTGATTAGACGAAGGCTAGTGAGCTTTCAAACGGTTGAGATGGGCTTGCAGCCATACAATTAGAATCCCATTATTTGTGTCAATGGATTCCAGCTACTGTGTTCTAGCTACTGTGTTCTAGCTACTGTGTTCTAGCTACTGTGTTCTAGCTACTGGATTCCAGCTACTGGATTCCAGCTACTGTGTTCTAGCTACTGTGTTCTAGCTACTGTGTTCTAGCTACTGTGTTCCAGCTACTGTGTTCTAGCTACTGTGTTCTAGCTACTGTGTTCTAGCTACTGTGTTCTAGCTACTGTGTTCCAGCTACTGGATTCCAGCTACTGTGTTCCAGCTCTCAGGTCCAGCCACATCTCAGTGTTTTATATGACCTAGACTACAATACCATCTAGAATACAACACGAAAGCCTGCTGGGCTGTAGCTGATGTCTGGTTATCCACCTCTCTCTCTCCACTAACTGACTTCACATAAACCTGCAGGTCAAGGTGGGGTCACAAACTCCCTATAAACCAGCAGGTCATGGTGGGGTCACAAACTCACCCTAAACCAGCAGGTCAAGGTGGGGTCACAAACTCCCTATAAACCAGCAGGTCATGGTGGGGTCACAAACTCACCCTAAACCAGCAGGTCAAGGTGGGGTCACAAACTCCCTCTAAACCTGCAGGTCATGGTGGGGTCACAAACTCTCTCTAAACCTGCAGGTCAAGGTGGGGTCACAAACTCCCCCTAAACCTGCAGGTCAAGGTGAGGTCACAAACTCCCCCTAAACCTGCTGGTCTCTACCCTGATGTTTATACCACAGGTGTTACAGTAGGAGCCTGTTCACCAGCTGGTCTCTACCCTGATGTTTATACCACAGGTGTTACAGTAGGAGCCTGTTCACCAGCTGGTCTCTACCCTGATGTTTATACCACAGGTGTTACAGTAGGAGCCTGTTCACCAGCTGGTCTCTACCCTGATGTTTATACCACAGGTGTTACAGTAGGAGCCTGTTCACCAGCTGGTCTCTACCCTGATGTTTATACCACAGGTGTTACAGTAGGAGCCTGTTCACCAGCTGGTCTCTACCCTGATGTTTATACCACAGGTGTTACAGTAGGAGCCTGTTCACCAGCTGGTCTCTACCCTGATGTTTATACCACAGGTGTTACAGTAGGAGCCTGTTCACCAGCTGGTCTCTACCCTGATGTTTATACCACAGATGTTACAGTAGGAGCCTGTTCACCAGCTGGTCTCTACCCTGATGTTTATACCACAGGTGTTACAGTAGGAGCCTGTTCACCAGCTGGTCTCTACCCTGATGTTTATACCACAGGTGTTACAGTAGGAGCCTGTTCACCAGCTGGTCTCTACCCTGATGTTTATACCACAGGTGTTACAGTAGGAGCCTGTTCACCAGCTGGTCTCTACCCTGATGTTTATACCACAGGCGTTACAGTAGGAGCCTGTTCACCAGCTGGTCTCTACCCTGATGTTTATACCACAGGTGTTACAGTAGGAGCCTGTTCACCAGCTGGTCTCTACCCTGATGTTTATACCACAGGTGTTACAGTAGGAGCCTGTTCACCAGCTGGTCTCTACCCTGATGTTTATACCACAGGTGTTACAGTAGGAGCCTGTTCACCAGCTGGTCTCTACCCTGATGTTTATACAACAAGCGTTATAGTAGGAGCCTGTTCACCAGCTGGTCTCTACCCTGATGTTTATACCACAGGCGTTACAGTAGGAGCCTGTTCACCAGCTGGTCTCTACCCTGATGTTTATACCACAGGTGTTACAGTAGGAGCCTGTTCCCCAGCTGGTCTCTACCCTGATGTTTATACCACAGGCGTTACAGTAGGAGCCTGTTCACCAGCTGGTCTCTACCCTGATGTTTATACCACAGGCGTTACAGTAGGAGCCTGTTCACCAGCTGGTCTCTACCCTGATGTTTATACCACAGGCGTTACAGTAGGAGCCTGTTCACCAGCTGGTCTCTACCCTGATGTTTATACCACAGGTGTTACAGTAGGAGCCTGTTCACCAGCTGGTCTCTACCCTGATGTTTATACCACAGGTGTTACAGTAGGAGCCTGTTCACCAGCTGGTCTCTACCCTGATGTTTATACCGCAGGTGTTACAGTAGGAGCCTGTTCACCAGCTGGTCTCTACCCTGATGTTTATACCACAGGTGTTACAGTAGGAGCCTGTTCACCAGCTGGTCTCTACCCTGATGTTTATACCACAGGCGTTACAGTAGGAGCCTGTTCACCAGCTGGTCTCTACCCTGATGTTTATACCACAGGCGTTACAGTAGGAGCCTGTTCACCAGCTGGTCTCTACCCTGATGTTTATACCACAGGTGTTACAGTAGGAGCCTGTTCACCAGCTGGTCTCTACCCTGATGTTTATACCACAGGTGTTACAGTAGGAGCCTGTTCACCAGCTGGTCTCTACCCTGATGTTTATACCACAGGTGTTACAGTAGGAGCCTGTTCACCAGCTGGTCTCTACCCTGATGTTTATACCACAGGTGTTACAGTAGGAGCCTGTTCACCAGCTGGTCTCTACCCTGATGTTTATACCACAGGTGTTACAGTAGGAGCCTGTTCACCAGCTGGTCTCTACCCTGATGTTTATACCACAGGTGTTACAGTAGGAGCCTGTTCACCAGCTGGTCTCTACCCTGATGTTTATACCTCAGGTGTTACAGTAGGAGCCTGTTCACCAGCTGGTCTCTACCCTGATGTTTATACCACAGGTGTTACAGTAGGAGCCTGTTCACCAGCTGGTCTCTACCCTGATGTTTATACCACAGGCGTTACAGTAGGAGCCTGTTCACCAGCTGGTCTCTACCCTGATGTTTATACCACAGGTGTTACAGTAGGAGCCTGTTCACCAGCTGGTCTCTACCCTGATGTTTATACCACAGGTGTTACAGTAGGAGCCTGTTCACCAGCTGGTCTCTACCCTGATGTTTATACCACAGGTGTTACAGTAGGAGCCTGTTCACCAGCTGGTCTCTACCCTGATGTTTATACCACAGGCGTTATAGTAGGAGCCTGTTCACCAGCTGGTCTCTACCCTGATGTTTATACCACAGGCGTTACAGTAGGAGCCTGTTCACCAGCTGGCCTCTACCCTGATGTTTATACCACAGGTGTTACAGTAGGAGCCTGTTCCCCAGCTGGTCTCTACCCTGATGTTTATACCACAGGCGTTACAGTAGGAGCCTGTTCACCAGCTGGTCTCTACCCTGATGTTTATACCACAGGCGTTACAGTAGGAGCCTGTTCACCAGCTGGTCTCTACCCTGATGTTTATACCACAGGCGTTACAGTAGGAGCCTGTTCACCAGCTGGTCTCTACCCTGATGTTTATACCACAGGTGTTACAGTAGGAGCCTGTTCACCAGCTGGTCTCTACCCTGATGTTTATACCACAGGTGTTACAGTAGGAGCCTGTTCACCAGCTGGTCTCTACCCTGATGTTTATACCACAGGTGTTACAGTAGGAGCCTGTTCCCCAGCTGGTCTCTACCCTGATGTTTATACCACAGGTGTTACAGTAGGAGCCTGTTCACCAGCTGGTCTCTACCCTGATGTTTATACCACAGGTGTTACAGTAGGAGCCTGTTCACCAGCTGGTCTCTACCCTGATGTTTATACCACAGGTGTTACAGTAGGAGCCTGTTCACCAGCTGGTCTCTACCCTGATGTTTATACCACAGGTGTTACAGTAGGAGCCTGTTCACCAGCTGGTCTCTACCCTGATGTTTATACCACAGGTGTTACAGTAGGAGCCTGTTCACCAGCTGGTCTCTACCCTGATGTTTATACCACAGGCGTTACAGTAGGAGCCTGTTCACCAGCTGGTCTCTACCCTGATGTTTATACCACAGGTGTTACAGTAGGAGCCTGTTCACCAGCTGGTCTCTACCCTGATGTTTATACCACAGGTGTTACAGTAGGAGCCTGTTCACCAGCTGGTCTCTACCCTGATGTTTATACCACAGGTGTTACAGTAGGAGCCTGTTCACCAGCTGGTCTCTACCCTGATGTTTATACCACAGGTGTTACAGTAGGAGCCTGTTCACCAGCTGGTCTCTACCCTGATGTTTATACCACAGGTGTTACAGTAGGAGCCTGTTCACCAGCTGGTCTCTACCCTGATGTTTATACCACAGATGTTACAGTAGGAGCCTGTTCACCAGCTGGTCTCTACCCTGATGTTTATACCACAGGTGTTACAGTAGGAGCCTGTTCACCAGCTGGTCTCTACCCTGATGTTTATACCACAGGTGTTACAGTAGGAGCCTGTTCACCAGCTGGTCTCTACCCTGATGTTTATACCACAGGTGTTACAGTAGGAGCCTGTTCACCAGCTGGTCTCTACCCTGATGTTTATACCACAGGCGTTACAGTAGGAGCCTGTTCACCAGCTGGTCTCTACCCTGATGTTTATACCACAGGTGTTACAGTAGGAGCCTGTTCACCAGCTGGTCTCTACCCTGATGTTTATACCACAGGTGTTACAGTAGGAGCCTGTTCACCAGCTGGTCTCTACCCTGATGTTTATACCACAGGTGTTACAGTAGGAGCCTGTTCACCAGCTGGTCTCTACCCTGATGTTTATACAACAAGCGTTATAGTAGGAGCCTGTTCACCAGCTGGTCTCTACCCTGATGTTTATACCACAGGCGTTACAGTAGGAGCCTGTTCACCAGCTGGTCTCTACCCTGATGTTTATACCACAGGTGTTACAGTAGGAGCCTGTTCCCCAGCTGGTCTCTACCCTGATGTTTATACCACAGGCGTTACAGTAGGAGCCTGTTCACCAGCTGGTCTCTACCCTGATGTTTATACCACAGGCGTTACAGTAGGAGCCTGTTCACCAGCTGGTCTCTACCCTGATGTTTATACCACAGGCGTTACAGTAGGAGCCTGTTCACCAGCTGGTCTCTACCCTGATGTTTATACCACAGGTGTTACAGTAGGAGCCTGTTCACCAGCTGGTCTCTACCCTGATGTTTATACCACAGGTGTTACAGTAGGAGCCTGTTCACCAGCTGGTCTCTACCCTGATGTTTATACCGCAGGTGTTACAGTAGGAGCCTGTTCACCAGCTGGTCTCTACCCTGATGTTTATACCACAGGTGTTACAGTAGGAGCCTGTTCACCAGCTGGTCTCTACCCTGATGTTTATACCACAGGCGTTACAGTAGGAGCCTGTTCACCAGCTGGTCTCTACCCTGATGTTTATACCACAGGCGTTACAGTAGGAGCCTGTTCACCAGCTGGTCTCTACCCTGATGTTTATACCACAGGTGTTACAGTAGGAGCCTGTTCACCAGCTGGTCTCTACCCTGATGTTTATACCACAGGTGTTACAGTAGGAGCCTGTTCACCAGCTGGTCTCTACCCTGATGTTTATACCACAGGTGTTACAGTAGGAGCCTGTTCACCAGCTGGTCTCTACCCTGATGTTTATACCACAGGCGTTACAGTAGGAGCCTGTTCACCAGCTGGTCTCTACCCTGATGTTTATACCACAGGTGTTACAGTAGGAGCCTGTTCACCAGCTGGTCTCTACCCTGATGTTTATACCACAGGTGTTACAGTAGGAGCCTGTTCACCAGCTGGTCTCTACCCTGATGTTTATACCTCAGGTGTTACAGTAGGAGCCTGTTCACCAGCTGGTCTCTACCCTGATGTTTATACCACAGGTGTTACAGTAGGAGCCTGTTCACCAGCTGGTCTCTACCCTGATGTTTATACCACAGGCGTTACAGTAGGAGCCTGTTCACCAGCTGGTCTCTACCCTGATGTTTATACCACAGGCGTTACAGTAGGAGCCTGTTCACCAGCTGGTCTCTACCCTGATGTTTATACCACAGGTGTTACAGTAGGAGCCTGTTCACCAGCTGGTCTCTACCCTGATGTTTATACCACAGGTGTTACAGTAGGAGCCTGTTCACCAGCTGGTCTCTACCCTGATGTTTATACCACAGGTGTTACAGTAGGAGCCTGTTCACCAGCTGGTCTCTACCCTGATGTTTATACCACAGGTGTTACAGTAGGAGCCTGTTCACCAGCTGGCCTCTACCCTGATGTTTATACCACAGGTGTTACAGTAGGAGCCTGTTCCCCAGCTGGTCTCTACCCTGATGTTTATACCACAGGCGTTACAGTAGGAGCCTGTTCACCAGCTGGTCTCTACCCTGATGTTTATACCACAGGCGTTACAGTAGGAGCCTGTTCACCAGCTGGTCTCTACCCTGATGTTTATACCACAGGCGTTACAGTAGGAGCCTGTTCACCAGCTGGTCTCTACCCTGATGTTTATACCACAGGTGTTACAGTAGGAGCCTGTTCACCAGCTGGTCTCTACCCTGATGTTTATACCACAGGTGTTACAGTAGGAGCCTGTTCACCAGCTGGTCTCTACCCTGATGTTTATACCACAGGTGTTACAGTAGGAGCCTGTTCCCCAGCTGGTCTCTACCCTGATGTTTATACCACAGGTGTTACAGTAGGAGCCTGTTCACCAGCTGGTCTCTACCCTGATGTTTATACCACAGGTGTTACAGTAGGAGCCTGTTCACCAGCTGGTCTCTACCCTGATGTTTATACCACAGGTGTTACAGTAGGAGCCTGTTCACCAGCTGGTCTCTACCCTGATGTTTATACCACAGGTGTTACAGTAGGAGCCTGTTCACCAGCTGGTCTCTACCCTGATGTTTATACCACAGGTGTTACAGTAGGAGCCTGTTCACCAGCTGGTCTCTACCCTGATGTTTATACCACAGGCGTTACAGTAGGAGCCTGTTCACCAGCTGGTCTCTACCCTGATGTTTATACCACAGGTGTTACAGTAGGAGCCTGTTCACCAGCTGGTCTCTACCCTGATGTTTATACCACAGGTGTTACAGTAGGAGCCTGTTCACCAGCTGGTCTCTACCCTGATGTTTATACCACAGGTGTTACAGTAGGAGCCTGTTCACCAGCTGGTCTCTACCCTGATGTTTATACCACAGGTGTTACAGTAGGAGCCTGTTCCCCAGCTGGTCTCTACCCTGATGTTTATACCACAGGTGTTACAGTAGGAGCCTGTTCACCAGCTGGTCTCTACCCTGATGTTTATACCACAGGTGTTACAGTAGGAGCCTGTTCACCAGCTGGTCTCTACCCTGATGTTTATACCACAGGTGTTACAGTAGGAGCCTGTTCACCAGCTGGTCTCTACCCTGATGTTTATACCACAGGTGTTACAGTAGGAGCCTGTTCACCAGCTGGTCTCTACCCTGATGTTTATACCACAGGTGTTACAGTAGGAGCCTGTTCACCAGCTGGTCTCTACCCTGATGTTTATACCACAGGTGTTACAGTAGGAGCCTGTTCACCAGCTGGTCTCTACCCTGATGTTTATACCACAGGTGTTACAGTAGGACATATGGTAAATACAAATACTATATAGGGAATAGGGCTGTAGTGTAGAGTAGTGCACTATATAGGGAATAGGGCTGTAGTATAAAGTAGTGTACTATATAGGGAATAGGGCTGTAGTATAAAGTAGTGTACTATATAGGGCTGTAGTATAAAGTAGTGCACTATATAGGGAATAGGGCTGTAGTATAAAGTAGTGCACTATATAGGGAATAGGGCTGTAGTATAAAGTAGTGTATTATATAGGGAATAGGGCTGTAGTATAAAGTAGTGCACTATATAGGGAATAGGGCTGTAGTATAAAGTAGTGTACTATATAGGGAATAGGGCTGTAGTATAAAGTAGTGTACTATATAGGGCTGTAGTATAAAGTAGTGCACTATATAGGGCTGTAGTGTAAAGTAGTGTACTATATAGGGAATAGGGCTGTAGTATAAAGTAGTGTACTATATAGGGAATAGGGCTGTAGTATAAAGTAGTGTATTATATAGGGAATAGGGCTGTAGTATAAAGTAGTGCACTATATAGGGAATAGGGCTGTAGTATAAAGTAGTGCACTATATAGGGAATAGGGCTGTAGTATAGAGTAGTGCACTATATAGGGAATAGGGCTGTAGTATAGAGTAGTGCTCTATATAGGGAATAGGGCTGTAGTATAAAGTAGTGCAGTATATAGGGAATAGGGCTGTAGTATAAAGTAGTGTACTATATAGGGCTGTAGTATAAAGTAGTGTACTATATAGGGAATAGGGCTGTAGTATAGAGTAGTGCTCTATATAGGGAATAGGGCTGTAGTATAAAGTAGTGCTCTATATAGGGAATAGGGCTGTAGTATAAAGTAGTGCACTATATAGGGAATAGGGCTGTAGTATAAAGTAGTGCACTATATAGGGAATAGGGCTGTAGTATAAAGTAGTGTACTATATAGGGCTGTAGTATAAAGTAGTGCACTATATAGGGAATAGGGCTGTAGTATAAAGTAGTGTACTATATAGGGAATAGGGCTGTAGTATAAAGTAGTGTACTATATAGGGAATAGGGCTGTAGTGTAAAGTAGTGCACTATATAGGGAATAGGGCTGTAGTATAGAGTAGTGCACTATATAGGGAATAGGGCTGTAGTATAGAGTAGTGCACTATATAGGGAATAGGGCTGTAGTATAAAGTAGTGCACTATATAGGGAATAGGGCTGTAGTATAAAGTAGTGCACTATATAGGGAATAGGGCTGTAGTATAAAGTAGTGCACTATATAGGGAATAGGGCTGTAGTATAAAGTAGTGCACTATATAGGGAATAGGGCTGTAGTATAAAGTAGTGCACTATATAGGGAATAGGGCTGTAGTATAAAGTAGTGCACTATATAGGGAATAGGGCTGTAGTATAAAGTAGTGCACTATATAGGGAATAGGGCTGTAGTATAAAGTAGTGCACTATATAGGGAATAGGACTGTAGTATAAAGTAGTGCACTATATAGGGAATAGGGCTGTAGTATAAAGTAGTGTACTATATAGGGAAAAGGGCTGTAGTATAAAGTAGTGCACTATATAGGGAATAGGGCTTTGGTCAGGACAGGGAAGACACCTCAATGAGGCCAGACTGACAGTTCAGAATGGCAAGAGGAAGAGGACTCCTCAATGAGGCCAGACTGACAGTTTAGAATGACAAGAGGAAGAGGACTCCTCAATGAGGCCAGACTGACAGTTCAGAATGACAAGAGGAAGAGGACACCTCAATGAGGCCAGACTGACAGTTCAGAAAGGCAAGAGGAAGAGGACACCTCAATGAGGCCAGACTGACAGTTCAGAACGACAAGAGGACTCCTCAATGAGACCAGACTGACAGTTCAGAATGACAAGAGGAAGAGGACACCTCAATGAGGCCAGACTGACAGTTCAGAATGGCAAGAGGAAGAGGACACCTCAATGAGGCCAGATTGACAGTTCAGAATGGCAAGAGGAAGAGGACTCCTCAATGAGGCCAGACTGACAGTTCAGAATGGCAAGAGGAAGAGGACTCCTCAATGAGGCCAGACTGACAGTTCAGAATGGCAAGAGGAAGAGGGCACCTTAATGAGGCCAGACTGACAGTTCAGAATGGCAAGAGGAAGAGGACACCTCAATGAGGCCAGACTGACAGTTCAGAATGGCAAGAGGAAGAGGACTCCTCAATGAGGCCAGACTGACAGTTCAGAATGGCAAGAGGAGGACTCCTCAATGAGGCCAGACTGACAGTTCAGAATGGCAAGAGGACTCCTCAATGAGGCCAGACTGACAGTTCAGAATGGCAAGAGGAAGAGGACTCCTCAATGAGGCCAGACTGACAGTTCAGAATGACAAGAGGAAGAGGACACCTCAATGAGGCCAGACTGACAGTTCAGAATGACAAGAGGAAGAGGACTCCTCAATGAGGCCAGACTGATAGTTCAGAATGACAGGAGGAAGAGGACTCCTCAATGAGGCCAGACTGATAGTTCAGAATGACAGGAGGAAGAGGACTCCTCAATGAGGCCAGACTGATAGTTCAGAATGACAGGAGGAAGAGGACTCCTCAATGAGGCCAGACTGATAGTTCAGAATGACAGGAGGAAGAGGACTCCTCAATGAGGCCAGACTGATAGTTCAGAATGACAGGAGGAAGAGGACTCCTCAATGAGGCCAGACTGATAGTTCAGAATGACAGGAGGAAGAGGACTCCTCAATGAGGCCAGACTGATAGTTCAGAATGACAGGAGGAAGAGGACTCCTCAATGAGGCCAGACTGATAGTTCAGAATGACAGGAGGAAGAGGACTCCTCAATGAGGCCAGACTGATAGTTCAGAATGACAGGAGGAAGAGGACACCTCAATGAGGCCAGACTGATAGTTCAGAATGACAGGAGGAAGAGGACTCCTCAATGAGGCCAGACTGATAGTTCAGAATGACAGGAGGAAGAGGACTCCTCAATGAGGCCAGACTGATAGTTCAGAATGACAGGAGGAAGAGGACTCCTCAATGAGGCCAGACTGATAGTTCAGAATGACAGGAGGAAGAGGACTCCTCAATGAGGCCAGACTGATAGTTCAGAATGACAGGAGGAAGAGGACTCCTCAATGAGGCCAGACTGATAGTTCAGAATGACAGGAGGAAGAGGACTCCTCAATGAGGCCAGACTGATAGTTCAGAATGACAGGAGGAAGAGGACACCTCAATGAGGCCAGACTGATAGTTCAGAATGACAGGAGGAAGAGGACTCCTCAATGAGGCCAGACTGATAGTTCAGAATGACAGGAGGAAGAGGACACCTCAATGAGGCCAGACTGATAGTTCAGAATGACAGGAGGAAGAGGACTCCTCAATGAGGCCAGACTGATAGTTCAGAATGACAGGAGGAAGAGGACTCCTCAATGAGGCCAGACTGATAGTTCAGAATGACAGGAGGAAGAGGACTCCTCAATGAGGCCAGACTGATAGTTCAGAATGACAGGAGGAAGAGGACTCCTCAATGAGGCCAGACTGATAGTTCAGAATGACAGGAGGAAGAGGACACCTCAATGAGGCCAGACTGATAGTTCAGAATGACAGGAGGAAGAGGACTCCTCAATGAGGCCAGACTGATAGTTCAGAATGACAGGAGGAAGAGGACACCTCAATGAGGCCAGACTGATAGTTCAGAATGACAGGAGGAAGAGGACTCCTCAATGAGGCCAGACTGATAGTTCAGAATGACAGGAGGAAGAGGACTCCTCAATGAGGCCAGACTGATAGTTCAGAATGACAGGAGGAAGAGGACTCCTCAATGAGGCCAGACTGATAGTTCAGAATGACAGGAGGAAGAGGACTCCTCAATGAGGCCAGACTGATAGTTCAGAATGACAGGAGGAAGAGGACTCCTCAATGAGGCCAGACTGACAGTTCAGAATGACAGGAGGAAGAGGACTCCTCAATGAGGCCAGACTGATAGTTCAGAATGACAGGAGGAAGAGGACTCCTCAATGAGGCCAGACTGATAGTTCAGAATGACAGGAGGAAGAGGACTCCTCAATGAGGCCAGACTGATAGTTCAGAATGACAGGAGGAAGAGGACTCCTCAATGAGGCCAGACTGACAGTTCAGAATGACAGGAGGAAGAGGACTCCTCAATGAGGCCAGACTGATAGTTCAGAATGACAGGAGGAAGAGGACTCCTCAATGAGGCCAGACTGATAGTTCAGAATGACAGGAGGAAGAGGACTCCTCAATGAGGCCAGACTGACGAGTATTTCAGATTATTATTGAAATCTTAAAAAAAAACTTTTCATGACAGACTTGTGGATACGCCTGAAAGAATGATCAACAAGTAGCCTGCCCCCTCCTGCTCCTCCTGCTGCTCTTGACAACACAGTATCAGCCTGCCCCCTCCTGCTCCTCCTGCTGCTCTTGACAACACAGTATCAGCCTGCCCCCTCCTCCTCCTCCTGCTGCTCTTGACAACACAGTATCAGCCTGCCCCCTCCTCCTCCTCCTGCTGCTCTTGACAACACAGTATCAGCCTGCCCCCTCCTCCTCCTCCTGCTGCTCTTGACACCACAGGATCAACCTGCCCCCCCCTCCTCCTGCTGCTGACAACACAGGATCAGCCTGCCCCCTCCTCCTCCTGCTGCTGACAACACAGGATCAGCCTGCCCCCCCTCCTGCTGCTGACAACACAGGATCAGCCTGCCCCCCCTCCTCCTGCTGACAACACAGGATCAGCCTGCCCCCCCCTCCTCCTGCTGCTGACAACACAGGATCAGCCTGCCCCCTCCTCCTCCTGCTGCTGCTCTTGACACAGGATCAGCCTGCCCCCCCCTCCTCCTGCTGCTGACAACACAGGATCAGCCTGCCCCCTCCTCCTCCTGCTGCTGACAACACAGGATCAGCCTGCCCCCCTCCTGCTGCTGACAACACAGGATCAGCCTGCCCCCCTCCTCCTGCTGACAACACAGGATCAGCCTGCCCCCCCTCCTCCTGCTGCTGACAACACAGGATCAGCCTACCCCTCCTCCTCCTCCTGCTGCTGACAACACAGGATCAGCCTGACCCCCTCCTCCTCCTGCTGCTGACAACACAGGATCAGCCTGACCCCCCCTCCTCCTCCTGCTGACAACACAGGATCAGCCTGCCCCCCCTCCTCCTCCTGCTGCTGACAACACAGGATCAGCCTGCCCCCCCTCCTCCTGCTGCTGACAACACAGGATCACCCTGCTCCCCCTCCTCCTGCTGCTGACAACACAGGATCAGCCTGCCCCCCCTCCTCCTGCTGCTGACAACACAGGATCAGCCTGCCCCCCCTCCTCCTCCTGCTGCTGACAACACAGGATCAGCCTGCCCCCTCCTCCTCCTGCTGCTGCTGACAACACAGGATCAGCCTGCCCCCCCTCCTCCTGCTGCTGACAACACAGGATCAGCCTGCCAACACAGGATCTGTTCATGTTTGTCCAGCTCAATACCAAGAGGCCCTACTTTAGACCAGGGCCCATAGGGTAGTAGTGCACTACTTTAGACCAGGATCTATAGGGTAGTAGTGCACTACTTTAGACCAGGGCCCATAGGGTAGTAGTGCACTACTTTAGACCAGGGCCTATAGGGTAGTAGTGCACTACTTTAGACCAGGATCTATAGGGTAGTAGTGCACTACTTTAGACTAGGGCCCATAGGGTAGTAGTGCACTACTTTAGACCAGGGTCTATAGGGTAGTAGTGCACTACTTGAGACCAGGACCTATAGGGTAGTAGTGCACTACTTTAGACCAGGGCCCATAGGGTAGTAGTGCACTACTTTAGACCAGGGCATATAGGGTAGTAGTGCACTACTTTAGACCAGGATCTATAGGGTAGTAGTGCACTACTTTAGACCAGGGCCCATAGGGTAGTAGTGCACTACTTTAGACCAGGGTCTATAGGGTAGTAGTGCACTACTTTAGACCAGTGCCTATAGGGTAGTAGTGCACTACTTTAGACCAGGGCCTATAGGGTAGTAGTGCACTACTTTAGACCAGGGCCTATAGGGTAGTAGTGCACTACTTTAGACCAGTGCCTATAGGGTAGTAGTGCACTACTTTAGATCAGTGCCTATAGGGTAGTAGTGCACTACTTTAGACCAGGGCCTATAGGGTAGTAGTGCACTACTTTAGATCAGTGGTGCCATTAGGGACATTGACAGAGTTTGTGGAGACAAGGGGGGAATTGTTGTTATCCCTAAGCAATGACAGAGTCCCCCCCCCCCTCTAAATTCCCCATATCATTTCTACACAAAGGAGCAATTTGTCTGTCATGAGACCTGTGAGTAGCGGGCCGCTCCGGGGCTTTTACACTGAGGGCAACGTTATTAGCCGTAAGGGGAGCCAACGGATGTAGGAATTTTAGCCACTGTTGGCAAAAGGGATATTTTTTTCCTGTGATTAATTTGATAAATACATTAATTATGAATCGAAGTTGACAGTACAATCAGATTGTAATGCTGGTTCTCTCTCTCTCTCTCTCTGTCTCTCAATCTATTTCTCTCTCTCTCTCTGTCTCTCTCTCTCTCCCTTGATCTCTCTCTGTCTCTTACTCCCTCTCAATCTATTTCTCTCTCTCTCTCTCTCATAGGGATTCTAGAGGGTACTCTGTCTGTCCCCCCCGAGCTCAGCCCCCCTTACAGCACCTAGTCCATTCACCAGCTCATTTCCTGTGTGTTGTAATTAAATGGAAGCTTTCTGATTGCACGTGACTCTCTTTAAGAGGGGAGTCTTGGGTTTGAGCTGGGCTGAGAGAGGGAAGGAGGTTCAGAGGACAGAGGGCCTCTTGGGTTTGAGCTGGGCTGAGAGAGGGAAGGAGGTTCAGAGGACAGAGGGCCTCTTGGGTTTGAGCTGGGCTGAGAGGGAAGGAGGTTCAGAGGACAGAGGGCCTCTTGGGTTTGAGCTGGGCTGAGAGAGGGAAGGAGGTTCAGAGGACAGAGGGCCTCTTGGGTTTGAGCTGGGCTGAGAGAGGGAAGGAGGTTCAGAGGACAGAGGGCCTCTTGGGTTTGAGCTGGGCTGAGAGAGGGAAGGAGGTTCAGAGGACAGAGGGCCTCTTGGGTTTGAGCTGGGCTGAGAGAAGGAAGGAGGTTCAGAGGACAGAGGGCCTCTTGGGTTTGAGCTGGGCTGAGAGGGAAGGAGGTTCAGAGGACAGAGGGCCTCTTGGGTTTGAGCTGGGCTGAGAGAGGGAAGGAGGTTCAGAGGACAGAGGGCCTCTTGGGTTTGAGCTGGGCTGAGAGAGGGAAGGAGGTTCAGAGGACAGAGGGCCTCTTGGGTTTGAGCTGGGCTGAGAGAGGGAAGGAGGTTCAGAGGACAGAGGGCCTCTTGGGTTTGAGCTGGGCTGAGAGAGGGAAGGAGGTTCAGAGGACAGAGGGCCTCTTGGGTTTGAGCTGGGCTGAGAGAGGGAAGGAGGTTCAGAGGACAGAGGGCCTCTTGGGTTTGAGCTGGGCTGAGAGAGGAAGGAGGTTCAGAGGACAGAGGGCCTCTTGGGTTTGAGCTGGGCTGAGAGAGGGAAGGAGGTTCAGAGGACAGAGGGCCTCTTGGGTTTGAGCTGGGCTGAGAGGGAAGGAGGTTCAGAGGACAGAGGGCCTCTTGGGTTTGAGCTGGGCTGAGAGAGGGAAGGAGGTTCAGAGGACAGAGGGCCTCTTGGGTTTGAGCTGGGCTGAGAGAGGGAAGGAGGTTCAGAGGACAGAGGGCCTCTTGGGTTTGAGCTGGGCTGAGAGAGGGAAGGAGGTTCAGAGGACAGAGGGCCTCTTGGGTTTGAGCTGGGCTGAGAGAGGGAAGGAGGTTCAGAGGACAGAGGGCCTCTTGGGTTTGAGCTGGGCTGAGAGAGGGAAGGAGGTTCAGAGGACAGAGGGCCTCTTGGGTTTGAGCTGGGCTGAGAGAGGGAAGGAGGTTCAGAGGACAGAGGGCCTCTTGGGTTTGAGCTGGGCTGAGAGAGGGAAGGAGGTTCAGAGGACAGAGGGCCTCTTGGGTTTGAGCTGGGCTGAGAGAGGGAAGGAGGTTCAGAGGACAGAGGGCCTCTTGGGTTTGAGCTGGGCTGAGAGAGGGAAGGAGGTTCAGAGGACAGAGGGCCTCTTGGGTTTGAGCTGGGCTGAGAGAGGGAAGGAGGTTCAGAGGACAGAGGGCCTCTTGGGTTTGAGCTGGGCTGAGAGAGGGAAGGAGGTTCAGAGGACAGAGGGCCTCTTGGGTTTGAGCTGGGCTGAGAGAGGGAAGGAGGTTCAGAGGACAGAGGGCCTCTTGGGTTTGAGCTGGGCTGAGAGAGGGAAGGAGGTTCAGAGGACAGAGGGCCTCTTGGGTTTGAGCTGGGCTGAGAGAGGGAAGGAGGTTCAGAGGACAGAGGGCCTCTTGGGTTTGAGCTGGGCTGAGAGAGGGAAGGAGGTTCAGAGGACAGAGGGCCTCTTGGGTTTGAGCTGGGCTGAGAGGGAAGGAGGTTCAGAGGACAGAGGGCCTCTTGGGTTTGAGCTGGGCTGAGAGAGGGAAGGAGGTTCAGAGGACAGAGGGCCTCTTGGGTTTGAGCTGGGCTGAGAGGGAAGGAGGTTCAGAGGACAGAGGGCCTCTTGGGTTTGAGCTGGGCTGAGAGGGAAGGAGGTTCAGAGGACAGAGGGCCTCTTGGGTTTGAGCTGGGCTGAGAGAGGGAAGGAGGTTCAGAGGACAGAGGGCCTCTTGGGTTTGAGCTGGGCTGAGAGGGAAGGAGGTTCAGTGGACAGAGGGCCTCTGCTGTCCTCTACAGGTTACACACCCGGGCTTGCCTTAGTCCAATGTTACTATGATATACGCTGCTCTGACTATGAGATGAGCTCTTCAGAGTGTGAACAAGCGACAAGGAGATCTCATCATAGGGGTCCATCACAAACAAAGATACATCTCACAATCCTTTGGTGGTTTTTGTTTTCTTCTCATCGACGAGGAAACTGTGGATCTTTCCTGTGTCTGTCAGAATACTATGACAAAATATTCAGACCACTTTTGACGTTCACGTCAAGACCTGAGCTACTCCTCAGTCATCCTCCGATGCACGGAATCAGTAACATCGCAGGGTCATTGATATCCAGAAAGCATGAAGCCTAAAAATATATAATAATCGAATTATATTTAATTAATAATAATTATAAGCTAACTTCTTATCA
Source organism: Oncorhynchus kisutch (assembly GCF_002021735.2). Taxonomy (NCBI): domain Eukaryota; kingdom Metazoa; phylum Chordata; class Actinopteri; order Salmoniformes; family Salmonidae; genus Oncorhynchus; species Oncorhynchus kisutch. The sequence continues at coordinate 9,876,830 of NW_022261981.1, read as the reverse complement.
CGGGACGCTGTCTGTCATAGATCCAGAATGGTTTCCAATGTTAGTTAAAAAAAAAGGTTTTTAAATGTGTTAATTTAGTTTTCTGTTCTCCCTTCTGCCACCTGTAACCTGCAGGATCAGTCAATCAATCAATCAATCAATTGAATCAATCAAATGATTGATTCTCTATCACGGCCTGCCATATGCTGTACCTGTATGGTGAACGACAAGGCCACGACCCAGTCAGAACAACAAATCTAGCACAGGGAGTGAGCTCCCCCTGGTGGCTACATGAGGACTTTACATGTCAAATGGTTTCAGTTTCTCTTCACCTTCTGCATACAGGGGCCAGTCATTGGCCAAGCTAAACGTTAGGTGAAATGGTCTGTCTAGCAAAGAGAGAGAGAAGAAAGTGATCTCGTCTGTGCTGATTTACCGAAGGGTTTAAAACAACACATAATGGCAGACTAATAGTTAAAGGTTAGAAACCAGTGTTCCATCTCATCTTTAATAGCAGAGGAGGGGTCAGACAAAGTCAAGGGTCTTAGACAGGACAGCTTTTCATTCCTCAGGCGCAGGGCAGAGTGAAAAAGCCAGCTGGGATGGAGACTGTAATATCCAGGAACACACAGTGTCATTCTCTGTGCTAATGGCCCAATGAGAAAATTACTGTGAGAGGACAGACAGACAGACAGACAGACAACAGACAGACAGACAGACAGACAGACAGACAGACAGACAGACAGACAGACAGACAGACAGACAGACAGAACAGACAGACAGACAGACAGACAGACAGAGACAGGACAGACAGACAGACAGACAGACAGACAGACAGACAGACAGACAGACAGACAGACAGACAGCAGACAGCAGACAGACAGACAGACAGACAGACAGACAGACAGACAGACAGACAGAACAGACAGACAGCAGACAGACAGACAGACAGACAGACAGACAGACAGACAGACAGGACAGACAGACAGACAGGACAGACAGACAGACAGACAGACAGACAGCAGACAGGACAGACAGACAGACAGGACAGACAGCACAGGGGACAGGACAGACAGAACAGACAGACAGGACCAGAGACAGACAGACAGGACAGACAGACAGACAGACAGACAGACAGGACAGACAGACAGACAGACAGGACAGACAGACAGGACAGGACAGGACAGACAGA